>NW_011628052.1:35633-180656 GCF_000512975.1 Sesamum indicum | reverse complement strand
GATCGTCCGATATAGGGATCCATATCAAAAATTCATCATGCATCCCATATTTAGTCCTAAGATCATCTATATCAAACTCCTTCAGGCAAGATCAAAAATCCCCAAAACATTCTATTCTTGAAGCTACTATGCTATCCTCAATTTTTAATCTCCGTTCCTCTTCTTTGCTAACTTTTTCCCTGTTATTTACCTCCTTCCCACCCTAATAATGCTTGGAGTTAGAGGCAGCAGGTTTTCCCTCGTCACTCGACGAGCTTACTAAGTCCACTATTCTCTCATCCACTACTCACTTATCCATACCTCCCTCAAACATGGTCGTAGAGAAAGCAAGAACAAAGAAAAAAGAATGTACCTAGGAACTAAGAGGATTAGAAAAGCAATATCTAGCGGGAAGGTGCTCGAAACCGTGGGGTGCCTGTAGTATTTTTTTTTATACCTGCCATGTTATGGAGGAAACTGCATGGTAAGAAATGGCCATCACTTTGTGATTTGTGCTTCTGACTATTTGACGTCACACTTACTATCATTGAAAAGAGTATTATATATATATATTGTATATTATTATGGTTGATTACATTTAGACCCCTTCAAAAATGTGAAAATTACACTTCCCTTAAAGAAATTTTGGAATTATATTTACACCTCACCAATAATTTGCAATTTATACTTGACCCCTTTACATTCAATGTGTATAGGAATGTGGTGAATATGTTGAAACCAGCAAGGAGAAAAGATGGATAATCTTATTGTTTTTTATTCTTTTGCATTTGTCTTTTCTTCCACTGTGTTCAGATCTTATATTGTTAGAAGTGATATGTGCCATTGTAAGATAATGCTAATTATATGGCATCGCTAATATATAAAGCAAATTAGATGTTCACTTTACTAAGCGCATATTTAAATGCACTACTAAATTAATACTTACTTCCTTATGATGCTTCTACATATGTACGAACAAAATTTATTATCTCTACTTATACCAATTAAACTAGTTGTTAAGATGTGAAGATTGATTTGAAGAAGTCAAGGATGACCCGGTCCAACTTAAAAATCCCAAGTTGAGTTGGATACTCTAAGTCAAGTCAAGGATGACCCGGTCCAACTTAGAAATTCCAAGTTGAGTTGGAGAAGCATAACCCGATTCAACTTAGAAATCCCAAGTTGAATTGGAGACTCTAAGTCAAGGCTATAAATACTACTCTGATTGGCAATGTTTTGCAGAGTAGAGTAGAGAGAAAAACATATAAGTTCTCTGTGTTATCGAGAGATAAAAGAAAGAGTTGAGACGAGAGTGAGTGTTGTCTTTCACGTGTGACTTAAATACAAGTGTGTGTGTGTGTTGTACTCCTCAATTTTTCTCCTCTTTGAGTGTTTTCTCCTGGCTTGGTATCGCCCCTAGACGTATGATTTATATCCGAATAGGGTTAACAAATTCGTGTGTCTTTTATCACCTTCATATTCCAGCTGTTGTCCATCTTGACCCAATCCATTTCCTAACAACTTGTATCAGAGCCTGGTTCAAGGAGTTAAGATGGAGGAAAAGATTCTAGTCGAACGGTTCAATAGTTCCGACTTTGGGTTTTGGCGTATGCAGATGGAGGCCTACCTGTATGGGAAGGACCTGTACGAACCACTTACAGAGAAGTCCGAGAAGACGAGTGATGAAGAATGGAAGGTGCTCGATCGGAAGGCGATGAGCCAATAATCCTGTCGCTCTCTCGGAATGTCACCTATCATGTCAAGGGAGCGAAGAGCACGAAGGAAGTCCTGCAGACTTTTGCCGATATGTACGAGAAACCCTCAGCAATGAACAAGGTCATGCTGATGAAGAAACTATTCCGGTTGCAGATGGAGGAGAGGAAGTCGGTGGTCGATCACCTCAATGACTTCAACCAACTCACGACACAGCTGGCGTCTTTGGATATCGTGTTTGACGATGAGGTAAAAGCGTTAATTTTGCTCTCATCTTTACCTGACAGTTGGGATGTGGTTGTTACTTCGATGAGCACTTTGTCTGGGAAGGAGAAGATGAAGTTCGACAACATCAGGGACATGATGTTGAACGAGGAAACCCGTAGAAAGTAAACGGGTGGATCATCTGGCTCTGCACTACATATAGAGTCCAGAGGAAGACCTGACACACGGGGTAAATACCGTGGAAGATCAAGGTCCAAGGGGAAGAACAAGGGCAAGAAGGAGATGGTGTCCTGGAACTGCGAGAAGCCCGGACACATGAAAAGCGAATGCCAGGCGCCAAAGAAGGAAAAGGAGGGCTGGACAGCGAATGCCGCGACGGAAGAGATCACGGATGCACTCTTGTTGAGTGTGAGCAGTTCTTCCGATGATTGGGTCGTGGATTCAGGGGCCTCATTCCACTTATGCAGCAACAAAGACATCATGGAGCCATATACATCATGTGATTTTGGCTTAGTTTATCTTGGAGCTAACAAACCCCTCAAGATTGTAGAAAAGGGAGATGTGCGAATCAAATCAACGAATGGGTCATGCTGGACCCTACATGATGTGAGACACATACCAGGACTGAAGAGGAACTTGATCTCAGTCGGACAGCTGGACAGTGATGTATTCCACACGACGTTTGGAGACGCGAAGTGGAAGATCAGTCGGGGAGCAATGACTTTGGCACGAGTCGGGAACGCTCTACATGACGGGAGGATCCAGTTCAAACATCCCCTTTGCAGGAACTGTATCGCAGGCTAACCTGTGGCACAATCGCTTGGGCCACATGAGCGAGAAAGGAATGAACGTGCTGAAGTCGAAAGGACGGTTGCCCGAGTTAAAATCGATAGAGGTGGGTCATTGTGAACACTGCGTGTTTGGAAAGCAAAAGCGGGTGAGCTTCTTGACCACAGGAAGAACTCCGAGGAAAGAAAAGTTGGAGCTGGTTCACACCAATTTGTGGGGGCCAGCACCAGTGTCATCTCTTGGTGGATCAACGTACTACATGACATTCGTCGATGACTCCACTGGAAAGGTATGGGTGTATTTCTTAAAAAGAAAATCTGATGCCTTTGACACATTCAGGAGATGGAAGGCACTAGTGGAAAATGTGATAGGTCTACAAGTGAAATGTCTCAGATCGAATAACGGTGGCGAGTACAGTAGTGAAGGTATCAAGAATTACTGCACCGACCATGGAATCCGAATGCATATAACAATCCCGGGGACACCTCAGCAAAATGGCGTTGCTGAGAGGATGAACAGAACACTGAATGAGCGTGCGAGATGCATGCGATTGAAGAGCGGACTGCCAAAGATGTTTTGGACAGACGCAGTCAACACGGCTGCTTTCTTGATCAATCGAGGGCCTTCTGTCCCGTTGAACAACAGGATACCAGTAGAGGTATTGAGTGGTAAGAAAGTGGATCTTTCTTTCTTACGTACTTTTGGTTGTTCAGCCTATATTTTGAACGATGATCGGACTAAGCTGGATGCTATGTCGATTAAATGTACATTCATTAGGTATGGGACTAACGAATTTGGGTATAGATTTTGGGATTATCAAAACTGGAAAATAATTCGCAGTAGGAATGTTATATTCAATTAGGATGTAATGTACAACGACAGGAAGGTAAGCCCGGACGATGACAAGAAGGAAAGGGAATTTGTTGATCTCGACATTTCAAATTCCAGGATCATGAGACCAGCAGATACAGATTCAGTGGGAGTTCAGACGGACGAAACCGAACAGACGGAGATAGAGCCAGAACCAGCATCGGAGGAACTGATTGCTGAAAGCAGCACACCCTTGGCATTGGGAGCTTGCGATGAATGACGAGATGAACTTGTTGAAGAAAAATGACACATGGAAATTGTGTCAGCTCCCAAAAGGAAAGAAGGCCCTATAGAACAGATGGGTCTATCGGGTTATGGAAGAATCAGACGGGAAGAAGCGGTACAAGGCAAGACTTGTAGTAAAGCGATTTTAAGAAAGATACGGTATTGACTTTATGACGTTTTTACACCTGTTGTCAAGTTAACTACTATTCGTCTTGTGTTGAGCATGGTAGCGGCAGAGAACATAGAGTTACAACAGATGGATGTGAAGATAGCCTTCCTACACGGGGATCTTGAGGAGGAGATATACATGGTACAGCCAGAGGGGTATAATGGAGATGATCAGCAGGTGTGTCGCCTGAAGAAAAGCCTGTATGGATTGAAACAGGCTCCGCGGCAGTGGTACAGGAAGTTTGACAACTTCATGCTAGAGATAGGTTTCTCTAGGTGCAATGCTGATCATTGCTGCTACGTGAAGAGGTTTGATGACTTTTTTATCATTCTACTCCTGTATGTTGATGACATGTTGATAGCAGGATCAAATGTGAAGGAGATCAATAGGCTTAATGATCAGTTGTCGAGGAAGTTTGACATGAAAGATCTTGGAGAAGCAAGGCAGATATTGGGCATGAAAATCACAAGGGACAAAGGTACTTGTAAATTGTGGTTATCTCAATCTGATTTTATTGAGAAGATATTATGCAGATTCAAGATGGAAAATGCAAAACCGGTTGGAAAATGCAATTGGGAAATCAGTTCAAACTATCCAACAGTGATTCGCCCCAAACTGACTCCGAACGTGCAAAGATGAGAGTCACACCGTATACCTCAGCAATTGGGAGCCTGATGTATGCTATGATCTGTACTCGACCGGATATAGCACATGTAGTGTGAGTAGTTAGCCGTTTTATAAGCAATCCAGGAGTGATGCACTGGGAAGTTGTTAAATGGATTCTTAGGTACCTAAGGCGTACTAAGGACCGAGCATTGGTATTTGGTAAGGGCAAGCTTACCTTGTTTGGGTTTGTTGACGCTGATTTTGCAGGGAGTGACTATGACAGAAGGAGGAGTACTATGGGGTACGTGTTCACATATGGCCGTACAGCTGTATCCTGGGTCTCAAAGCTGCAGAAGGTTGTCACACTGTCCACGACGGAAGCTGAGTACGTGGCAGTTACTGAGGCGGCTAAGGAGCTCATTTGGCTACAACACTTCTTGGGTGAATTAGGGAAACCTCAGGTAGATGTGATTCTTCATAGCGATAGCCAGAGTGCGATCCATCTGGCAAAGAATCCCGCGTTCCATTCGCGGACAAAGCACATCGAGATCAAGTACCATTTCATCCGACAACTTCTGGAGAAGAAGGCACTACAACTGGAGAAAATCCAAGGAGAAAAGAACCCTGCTGACATGCTGACCAAGGCGGTTGCGATGGAGAAGTTGAAGCTGTGTACGGCTTCGACTGGCCTTGATGACTAGAGTGGACAAACCCGGCGGTACCAAGAAAGAAGTGGAGAAAAGCTAATCAATCTTCAAGTGGGTGATTGTTATGATGTGAAGATTGATTTGAAGAAGTCAAGGATGACCCGGTCCAACTTAGAAATCCCAAGTTGAGTTGAAGACTCTAAGTCAAGTCAAGGATGACCCGGTCCAACTTAGAAGTCCCAAGTTGAGTTAGAGAAGGATAACCCGATTCAACTTAAAAATCCCAAGTTGAATTGGAGACTCTAAGTCATGGCTATAAATACTACTCTGATTGGCATTGTTTTGCAGAGTAGAGTAGAGAGAAAAACATATAAGTTCTCTGTGTAATCGAGAGATAAAAGAAAGAGTTGAGACGAGAGTGAGTGTTGTCTTTCACGTGTGGTGAAGACTTACATACAAGTGAGTGTGTGTGTTGTACTCCTCAATTTTCCTCCTCTTTGAGTGTTTTCTCCTGGCTTGGTATCGCCCCCAGACGTAGGATTTATATCCGAATTGGGTTAACAAATTCGTGTGTCTTTTATCACCTTCATATTCCAACTGTTGTCCATCTTGACGCGATCCATTTCCTAGCACTATTGTTCGAGTAGTTAGTGTAATCATTAAAATGTTAAATCCTACTTATGTGTATATGTATAAAAATACAGTTTTTGTCTTCTAATTTATGAGGGGGTGTCATTTTTTGTCCTACACAAATTATGAAAATTAGTTTTTACAAGACTAAAATTATGAAAATTATAAAATTAATAGAATTAAAATAATAAGTGTTATCAATAAAATATAAGTAAAAATACTACGGGTGTGTAGCCATGGCCACTTTCCTAGACCAATATAATGGTTTTAGGAAAGCAACCAAGGTTTTTCTTATCTACCACAGTTTTCACCGATTTAAATAGGGGATTCTCCCTTTCGGCTAAAACATGAATGAAGTTGTTTATCTGCTTCACCATTCACCAAAGTTCTTTGTGAAATATTAAGTTGGAGTCTTTGTGACCGTGTGATACTGAGATCTGAGGTGATCGGGTTCTTGGTTTGTGGAGTTACCTTGAGTCGGTTCATTGTGGAAAAGGTGCCTTGCGACTGTATTCCTTTATCGAGATATTGGATCAGGCTACTCTGAGCTTTAATCACTATACTGTTGATTTAATTATTTAATTATCTTTTATTTGTTATTAACATTTATGTTGTATATTGGTCTGTAATAATCTTAAGGAGTTTCGTACTCCAATTTTTCTGATAGTTGGATAGGATTTTCTGGTGGTTTCCGCTCTACTCTACTCAAGCTAAATTTATACTCACTTCCATATGAGTATGATCAACGAAGGAGGTAATCCGTACTCAAAATAAATTTATACTTACTTCCATATGATGCTTCTACATATGTATGAACAAAATTTATAATTTTGATATTTTTAGTAATTTATACTAATTGCTCGAACATTAGTCTAATTGGTATAAGCAGAGATAATAAATTTTGTTCGTACATATGTTGAAGCATCATATGGAAGTAAGTATTAATTTAGTTTGAGTACAGATTACATCCTTCGTTGATCATACTCATATCGAAGTGAGTATTAATTTAGTTTGAGTAGGGATTACATCTTTGTTGATCGTACTTAATGTATCGGCAAGTTTTAACTAGTCGCAAATAGGTTTATATATATTTCTTGTCGATGTGCATAGGGATAAATTAAATCAAATTGTTCGCGATTACATTTGAGATTGATGAATAAATGTATAATGCGAATATATTAATGTAAGACGACTAACACGAATTGTGATCACATGTTAAGGCAATATTGCATTTTTCGTCCTGTATGTATAGGGGTATCGCAAATTTGGTCCTCTAACTATCACGGTGCAATTTTGGTCCTGTATCTTTCAAATTTTTGAAATTTTGGTCATTCAGCCCATTTTAGGACCATTTCGCCCTTCTAGCGAAAAATGAACCTTAGCCCCTATCATGCTTCAATTTAGGCCCAACATGCTTCCGAAATAAACTAAGCCCTCATAAATTCATACCTTTTTTCGATCGCCTTGTTCCCGGGTATTCCAAGTCCTCGGTTTTACGGACTTCTTCCAACCACACTACCGTAGCAGATGGTTCGCAGGTACTTGGCTCCTTCAGCAACAAACAACACAGCCCTATTTCATTTCGTACTTTAGGGCGTGAAGGGACTCCAATATGGGGACTTAATAAAGTTTTGGATAGACAAGTTGAACAGAAGCCTAACTTTTTATTAAAGAAATATAGGAAATATTACATAGATATTATTCCTCCATTGGAGGAGACAACTGTTTAGCCTCTCATAGGATAGTGGACTAGACTCGTTGGGGAAACCCCCATAAACTGAAAGATTAAAATACTAGAAAGATTGAAAACACTCAGAACAATGCTTTGAAGATTAGGAGAAGTTTTTTTCTGATGATCCCCTTCTGCTTCATCGCCTCTTTATTTATAGGCGTCCGCGGACTTCAAACTCGGGCTTCAACTTAATATTTGACGACGTCATTGCTTCCATCATCATCTTGTCTTTTCCAAATGACGTCATTGAATACGTCATCGCCCCGTCCTTTCCAGCTATTGGTCATTATGGTTTGTCGGCCATATGACTTCCAGCTGCCTTCCTTGTTTTGTTGACTGTTGACTTCTACCGACAGTCTTATCCTTTCGACCTTTTACATCGTTTAACTTCTACTTCTCTTGGTAAAAATTTTTCTCTTTCCTTTGTCTTGGTCCGGTTCGGGATCTTTGTCCTGAACAGGGGCTTTTCTTGTTTTTCGCAGCAAGGGCACAGATGGGCCATTTCCCAACATGCAACATGTTGCACGTCTTCATCCTTGTGGCTTCGGTTGCTGGCAGCTTATTTTCCCAGATTAACATCCTCTTTTTTCGAATAAGCTTTCAGCAAACTCCATGCTTTTTCCTATCATGGAATTTAACAGGAATGATCCATTCACTTTGTTTGAGAAAATCTTGAATGGATACTTGACTTTGTCCATCTCTGTGAGACAGACCCATAGTCCCCAAACTCTCCTGGTAGAGATACTATCTTCACTAATGGCTGATACCAAGCGAGCTTCTCCTGAGGCAGCTTTGATTTTGTTGAAAGCTACCATATCCGGTCTCTGTAGCTTCATGAAATGGAATGCTGGATGAGTCCCCTTTCCTACAGTTTCTGGAGTTACTGAAACAATTTTTATGTCCAGAACATCGCATCTCTTCAAGTGGGGGTTGTTTTGCCATGAATCAAAGACCGCCCACTAATCCACTCCGGAAGTTTTGAAATTTTCGGAAAACTCGGTGACATAGTATGAACTGAAGCAAGAGCTACAAAATCATACCATCCTCTGACATCTTCTGGTTTAGATCCTTCTAACATTCAAACTCTATTATATTTTCCAGACGTTTCGATTATGGTCTTGCCCGGGTTTACTCCTTTGCGGGAAATTAATTTTGACCACATACGCTGATAATCCTGCCAAACAGAAGAAGATATCAATTCTTTAGTATTAGCCTTAGAGGTGTCTGTCATTGGCCTAAGGCTAATCTCTCCCTCTTTTACCCTAGAAGTGCTGGGTTGACCTGAACCTAGAGGAATTTGCACTTCCTGTGATTCAATTTTTGCCATTTCACCAGAGTCTGGTGATGGCCTTGTGCAATCGGTACTAGAATACGACGCTACAGGTGTAGAGTCCTGTACTCTAAAGGCATATTTTGGGTCATGCTCCCTCAACTCGTGAGTCATCCCCGAAGGTGACGCCTTCCAAATTGGTTTTGTTAAGTCGTTCCATAGCGAGGTGGATGCTATTAAGGAACTCCTTATTGCGACCTGGATAGTGTCTAGATCGGCTCTTTGAATTTGTCCAGCAACTTGCGCGTTTACTGCTAGTTGTCCGAACTTTCTGTCAAGCTCCTCCAGGTTTTCCCAAAGGTGCCTGAGTCTCAATATGATGGAGTTTGCTTCAGATGTCTCCATCTCTCATCAGGAAATCTGAACTAACTTTGTAGATTATGTGATGCTTCCTTTGGTTAAGTCCTATCTGGTTTAGGACTTTCCCAATTTATTCCAATCCTAAATCCATCGTATGAGGTTGGAATCTTGCCACATGATTCTTTCCATGGTTTTGTTTGACACCGTCATTTTGGAAAAGAATCCTGATAGGCTTTCAGAAGTTTGAAGCCTATCTCCCTCGTTGTAATTATTCTGACTCGGTTGAAAATCCATCCAAATCAGTCGCTATTTCCTCTTCATAGACGCTTTCATCTAAAGGAAGATCTTCGAATTGATAGATAGGTACCAAATCGCCATAGTATACTGCACTTAGGATATCATTCGTAGCTTCAAATTTTCTCAATTCACCATGTTTCTGCAGGCAGTCAGGAGATATATGTCCTTTTGCTCCGCAAGCCCAACAATTGCAGTCTTTGAAACTTTCATTGGCTTGGGTATGGGCTCATCTATAAGTTCTTCTTGTAGGGGTTCTTTCGGTGGATCTTGTATCTATTCGTCTAGATCCCTGGGATGAAACCCTTGCTGGTCATGTTCTTTGTCCAGATTTATATGTTTTGGCTTTGGACTTGGACCACCATAATCTCTGCCAAGAAAAGGTTCTTCTAGACCTCCTTTTCCTTGGCTCACTTGATTCGCCTATAATAGTTGGAAAATTATTGTTATCACAATAGAAAGGGGTTCGTTTGATTTTACCTCTCAATCTTTTCATATTCGTCTGCATAGATGCTTGATAACACCAATCCTTCAGTTTGTCTTTAAGGAAAGACATTCTTCGCGCCATTGAATCTAGCTGTCCTTCAGGTACTTTGTATGACTAGATCAACATTTTTCTCCATGAACTGCATATCTTTGCGAAGAACATTGGAGCTGCTACTTCCGTTACTACTCCACTCTGAAAAAAGTACTTGCGAAACCCAATAGATGTATTCATCTACTGCGCAAATACTTCTAAGTTCAAGGCTGAAAAGAGCCTGTGCATATTCTCTAGCCTTTTCTGCTCTACTTCCTTCAAAATATCCATCTCCGATGAAGTGTATCTTGATAAGTCTTCCTAGCCGGTCTGCTATCTCTCCTTTTGAGTCTCCGGCAAGGATGCTGGCTTTGGTGTCTTCTGGGGTATTATCCCATCCGATCTTTACTGATCCCTCTAAGCTCAACTCCACAAGCTCTATAAAGTTTTCTTTGTCGAGCTCTAGGGTAGTTGTTGCTATCTTGATTGCTACAACCCATTCGTCTATCAATTTCTCGGTATTTCGGAAATCGATAATATTCAGGTTTTGTATCTCTCTCAGATCTTGGGAGATCTTTGATGTATCCGGCTCGAGCTCTTTCCAATCAGTCATAATTTTTAAAACTAAAATTATGCAGGAATTTACCCGTTCCGTTTCTCCTGGTTGGAATTCTACCATGGACTTCAGTGGAATGTATACGTCTCACTGCATTTCCTTGTAGTACTTGTCGGACTTCAAAATTTCTCAGCCACTCTTGTTTTACTTCGGGCGTGAGAAGTTTTGGATCAATCCTCTTAGGACCATTGTCACATTTGTCAAGAATTTCCATGAAAAATTAATTCTCTTCTTTGTATTTCTAGAATCTGGAAATATTCCCTATTTTCAGAATAACTTGAAATTTCATTCGTTTCCATTCTCTTTTGGAAAATCTCCTCCATTAGTGGATAAATAATATCAAAATGTAATATAATCATATATTTCTTCAATAAATCTAGGCTCTGATACCATTCTTAGCAAGCATGACTGGAAAATATGCATTAGAATGCAAAATGATTGAAACCGGACTAAACTGCACAGTTTAAACCTGGAAAAGGGTAGAATTGTTCCAAAATTTGGCCAGATTTGTGCGGAGGACTAAAATTGCGAACTTTTTGAAACTTACGGGACTAAAATTGCCAGTCCTATAGTTACGGGACCAACAACGCCACCCCCCCTTACTTACAGGACTAATTTTGCAATTACGCCCGCATGTTAACGTTTATGATATCTGTAAAAGCGTATAAATCATTGCTATATTCTTGATTATTAACAAGGAATAAGTTGTGTGATTAATTCCTGTAACATATAATGAAGAATTCATGTAAATAATTCAGGAAACTAATTTACTACTGCATACAATAGCGTTATTACAAAACTAAAATAAAATAAAATGCAATCAGTATCATCAACGGAAGGATACTGCAATTTAATTACTTTCATATTAATCATGGACCACAAAATGTCCAAATACATGAATCAATTGCATATAGTAACAATTACAAGAATAGTACAATTAACATTCAGAATTTGGTCCAATTAAATTTTAGTAAATCTAAATAAGAGATAAAATCTGTAGACCACATTTATAAACGATAAATTAATATAGATTTTATCATTATAATATATGTTTTTACATATATAGTAGGTTGACGAATTAATGAGAATACTTTTTCGGATTCAAAATTCAATTTTGTAAACTCACTTGATTTTACTCAAAAGCAAATCCTACGTAAGATATGGATAATCACTAAGTACTTCAACATTATCTTTTAATTTCTCATAATTTTTCTGTCATTCGACATAGTAAAATTACTCATTATACATCTCAATAATAAATATTTTACAAAAAATACTTATCGATGAATTTATTGCATCTCTTATGGTACCTGCACGGTGTAGATTTTGACATCTTAATTATGGTTAGTATTTGTATTATCTTTTTACGACAACTTTGAAATAATTAATGATTCTTTTCCTATTTCATAAATATAGTAAAAAATACAGTAATTTGGACAGAGCCTTGCTCATGATTTACTTGAATTGTTATATAGTAAGTGCATAGGGATAGGGGTCAAGCTATGAATGGCTTGATTGGTTCCGCATTTTGTGTACTATGTATGTATAAATACTCCCCTACACATCCTATGTTTCTTCACGTTTCAAACAATTGTCTAGGTAATTTCTTTCACATCAATGAAACTTGTTCGTGATTCTCTGTAGAACCCACAAATGTTTGATGTTTTTCTTCAAACAAATCCTTTTGAAGAAGAGAAATTAATCCAAGAATTGAGAAGGGCTTGTCACTCTATGATCGATAGATATTCTAAATTAATAGATTGTATTTGGTACATGTTTTGTTTGTTTAGTTTGAGAGTATTCTAACACGTAGCCTTTTTTTTTTTTTATTTCTGTGACGAAATTGACAGGTGTTAAAAAAAATAAAAGTAATTACCAATTACAATGTGGATCTCCGCCTGGAAGCCAGCACAATCTAGCATGATGAACCTTTTTTGTTCAGGGCATGATGAACAAGGACCAAGGAAAGGATAAGGTGGTGGTGGTATTAGGTGCCACTAGCATAGGCAAATCGCGCTTGGTGATAATCCTGGCCACCCGTTTCGGGCCAGAGGTCATCAACTCGGACAAAATTCAGGTCTACAAGGGCGTAGACATAGTAATCATCAACTCGGACAAAATTCAGGTCTACAAGGGGCTAGACATAGTAACCAATAAGGTGAGAAATGAGGAATGCCGCGGCGTGCCACACCATTTGCTTGGAACCATTGGTCCCGAGGTGGATTTCACTGAACATGATTTTGTGCATCATCCATTGCTGGCTGTTGATGCCATCGTACAAAAGAATCGGTTGCCAATCATTGCTGCAGGGTCCAATTCCTTCATACAGGCACTTGTCAGTGACGACACTGAGTTTCCCTCCAAGTATGAGTGTTGTTTTTTCTGGATGGACGTGGCAATCTCGGTCTTGCATTCGTACGTGTCGAAAAGGGTTGATCAGATGGTGGATAGCAGGTTGGTGGAGGAGGGTAAGGCATTTTTTGACCCAAAACTTCGTTACTATGATTATGGGATTAGGCGTGCCATTGAGGTCCCCGAGATGGATGAGTTCTTCAGGAGTGAGGTGTTATCGATGGTGAAACTAGCTTCTTAAGGTAGCTATTGATGAAATGAAGATGAACACATGCAAATTAGCTTGTCGTCAAGTTGAAACGATTTTGAGGATGAGGGAGGAATTCGGGTGGCGGATCCATCGGTTGAACGCCATAGAGGTATTCCTTTGACGTGGTGGAGATGCCAATGAAGCATGGGAGGAATTGGTGCTGGAGCCTAGTACGAACGTTGTGGCTCGTTTCATTGCAATGTTCATACTAGGCTCCAGCACCAATTTCTCCCATGCTTCATTGGCATCTCCACCATGTCGAAGGAATACCCCTATGGCGTTCAACCGATGGATCTGCCACCCGAATTCCTCCCTCATCCTCAAAATCGTTTCAACTTGACGGCAAGCTAATTTGCAAGTGTTCGTCTTAATTTCATCAATAGCTGCCTTAAGAAGCTTAGCCCTAGTTTCACCAGCGACAAGACCCTCGCTCCCGAACAACTCATCCATCTCGGGGATCCGAATGGCACGCCTAATCCCATAATCATAGTCATGAATTTTTGGTTTTCCTTCACGGAAAAATATTAGGTATTCCAACTTCAAGAAAAGTGGGATTGTGCACCATTTGATGTGTTATTACAATGATCAATGGAACGATTAATGGAACGAAGAAGTCAATAGCAGAGGTGGAGGTCTATGGAACAATGTTGCAGAACATTGTGAGCATGAAATCAACAAATAATGTAAAGCATTAGATGTGGAAGTTGATGAGAAATAAGGGGCTAATCAACAGGTGAGAGGAAAAATGACTTTATTGAAAAGGTCCACCTGGCAGCCCATTTGGCAGCCCAAAAACCGACACGGTAACCCAACCTATTCACCTAACTACTTATATCTCTCATCTAACGCTAAACTTCATTCTTCCCTCTCTTTCTGCGCCGACTCCTCCTTGTGATTTTCGTTCACTTGCTTCACCGGCAGTCATGGCTCCTTTCCTAAACCAACTTAATGATTTCAGGAAAGCCATCCAGGCCTTCCATCCCCACCTCTTCTCTCGACTCTTTAAATAGGGGTTTATTCCCTTTTTGCTGAGATATAGAAAAAGTGCTTATCACCCTAAAGCATTCTTTCATTCTTTGTGAAAACTTGAGTAGGGGGTCTTTGTGACCGTGTGATAAAGAGATCTCAATGATCGGAGTTTGTGGTCGGGTTTCAAGTTTTGTGGTGCTACCGTGGGTCGGTTATTTGGGTATAGTACTTACTGTGACCGTGTTCCCTCATGCGGATCTGGCTTAATCTGAGCCTACTTCATACCACGTTTATTATTTTGTTTATTCTTTTATTTATTGTTATTATTCATTAAATCTATACTATTGATTTGTATGTTAAGGAGTTTCGTACTCCACTATTGTAATAGTTGGATAGGTTATCTTAGTGATTTCCACTCTACAGTGGTATCAGAGCCTCGCTCTAATCCCCGAGCCGCTTGGTGGTGGTAACTCTTCAAATCCCTCCTTTTTAATTCTGCATTTACTTTTTTTGTCATATTATTATTTTTTATCTATTACCGCAGTGCTTATCCCCCTGATATCATACTTGGCTGGACCCTTGAGGTCGTCGGGTATTTGGTCGGGAGTTAGGGTGCGAAGGCCTTGGATTTGTGGTTGATCTGTTGTGATCTGAGTTTTGTGGCTGCTAATTATTTATGTTTTAATACTGTTACTGTCCCTGTGTTCTTTCTCTAATTATTGTGGTTATCTCTATTATTACTCTGTCATAACCCGTTATTACTATCTTAAGATTACTTGTTATTATTGCTCTGATCTAAAATTATTTTTCTGCTACCTATCATGATTCCCTGAAGAAACTGCTATCTGTCATGATTCCTTGATATTTTTTCTAATTTCTTTGACTTAAAATCCGCTGCAAAATTTTCTCTAAAATATTGTTAATTTTTTTTAAAAAAACTCTGTTTTAATCCTTAAGAATTTTTTTTTCTTAAATAGCCAGTTATAATCTACAGCCTTTTGATGGTAAAAGCGATTCCTCAATCTCGCAACAAAAAATGAAGGGTATTCTGATCCAGGAAAAAATTTTCAAAGTAATAGATGGTAGATAGACTGAAAATGTTTCAGAAGAAAAGAGATTAGAAAACGATGAATATGCCTACTCTTCCATTATTTTAAACCCGTCTAACACGGTACTTAGAAAAGTGGGTAAACAAAATTCTTCAAAAGATCATTGGAAAAAATTAGAAAAGTTATAGATTGAAACGTCTTTACCTTGTAAAATTTTCAGATATAAACTTGACTTGTCTAAGAACATTGATGAGAATTTGGATGACTTCACAAAATTAATACAAGATATAAAACTTAAGGGTGATAAAAACGTTGATGAGAATTTGGATGACTTCACAAAATTGATACAAGATATAAAACTATTATGGGTGATAAAAACATTGATGAGTATTCCCCTATTGTTTTGTTGAATGCTATTCCTCAAACATATTCTAATGTCAAAGCAGCTATAAAATATGGTAGAGACTGTGTGAATCTAGATAGAGTAGTAAACGGTTTAAAGAGTAAGGTGAAAGACTTAAAAGCAAACAGACCTAGTAATAATCAACACGAGGTTAATTTTGTGAATGGAAGACCTAGATTTAGAAACTTCAGTTTTAGACACAATAGTAGAAGCAAAAGCAAAAGTAGAAATGGCAACAGGAGCAAATCTAGAACACGTGATAATTCTTATTTGGATAAAAAAATAAGGGAAAGAGGTTGTTATAACTGTGGTATTAAGGGTCATTACATTAAGAATTGTATAAAACCAAAAAGGGATAATAGAGAAAGACAATTTGATGAAAAATAAAAAGTGAATAATGTTTCTGATGATTCTAGTGAAGTGTTTTTTGTTTGCAAGGTGAATTCTGTGCATTCTATGAATATGTATGAGTCGTTAATTGATTCTGGTTGAACTTTCAATATGAGCCCCTTTAAAGAAATTTTCTCAAATCATAAAATTGAAAATTCTGGTTTTGCTTCGATGGCAAACGAAAAAAACTGTGAGATTAAAGGTTTTGGTAACATTTCTTTAAATTTCGAAGATGGTTATAGGTTAACCCTTAAAGACGTTAGGTATGTTCCTGACCTTCGCCATAACCTTATTTCATGTGCTGCCCTCGAAGTAGAAGGATTAGAAGGTAAATGGGGCAAAGGTGTAATGAAAATCATGAAAGGCTCGTTAAATGTTTTCAAAGCAGAAAGAAAACGCAACTTGTATTTATGTTTTATTACATATGATTCTGTTGCTGCATCTGTGAATGAACATGATAGAACTTCCTTGTGGCACAAACGTGAAATGGGGCATATTAGTGAAATGGGGCTGGAACTACTGAATAAAGAAGGAATACTTAGCGGCAAGTTGATAAACCGAAATTCTGTGATGAATGTGTAATAGGTAAACAAAATCGTGTGCATTTTCCTATTGTACCTTCCCCTAACACCTCCATGTCATCTTGCATATTAGATTATGTACATGCTGATGTTTAGGGTCCTTCTAAAGAACCCACCCATGGTGGAAACTGATATTTTATGTCTATCGTTGATAACTATTCAAGGAAAGTTTTTGTTTTTCTATAAAAGCATAAATCTGAAGTTTTTGAAAAGTTCGAAAAATGAAAAACTCTGGTCGAAAACCAAACGGGAAAAAGATTGAAATCTCTTCGTACTGATAATGGCCTTGAATTTGTAATCAAAATGTCACTGATTTAAGTGATAAATTTGGCATTAAAAGGCACAGGACCAACCCCTATACTCCATAACAAAACGGTGTTGCTGAGCGCATGAACCGAACCTTACTTGAAAAGGTCAGGTGCCTGCTAATTAGCTCCGATTTACAAAAGTCATTCTGGGGTGAAGCAGTTTTGACTGCTGCTTACATGATTAATTTGTCGTCCTCTATGCCATTGCTTAGTAAATCCCTTGAAACTATTTGGTGTGGTAAAAAACCTGATGTTTCTTCTCTTCGTACTTTTGGTTGCTCTTCATTGGTAAGCTTGGACTTAGATCATTAAAATGTGTTTTTATTGGTTATCCGAAATGGGTCAAAGGGTACAGATTATGTCATCATAAGTAGAGATGTCACTTTCAATCAAAACGAAATGCCTTGTCTTACCACAATAGAAGTAGATCAAAAAGAGCCAACCTTTAATAAGGTGGAGGATAACCAACAGGGGGGAGGAACTATAGAAGAAAATTATGAAGAATAAGACACAGAAATCCCTGAAAATACTGAAAATACTCTAGATAATTACCAACTAGCAAGGGAAAGTAGAAGAGAACATTTCTGATGCTGAAATTTCTGAACCTACAAATGCAGATGAAGCTTTAAAGTCTAAAGAATGGCTTAGTGCCATGAACGAGGAGATGAAATCATTGAAGGATAATAACAATTGGGATCTAGTGCCTAAACCCAAAAACTGTTTCATAGTGGATTGTAAATGAATTTTTAAAATCAAATAGGAAACACCATAAAATACAAAAAGATTAGTGGCCAATGGGTTCACTCAAAAAACAGGGATAGATTATAATGAAATTTTTTTACCTGTTGTCAAATATACTACTCTTCATATAATTCTTGCTCTTACTACACATTATCATTGAGAGTTAAAGCAAATGGATTAAAAACTTTCTTTTTGCATGGTGACTTAGACGAAAACATCTATATGAATCAACCTTTCGGTTTTATTGATAAAAACAAATCTGAACATGTTTGCTTGTTGAAGAAATCTTTATATGGCTTGAAACAATCCCCTAGGCAATGGAATAAAAAGTTTGACTTGTTTATACTTTCTCTAAACTTCGAAAGAAGTCGTTATGTTCATTGCCTCTATTTTAAGTATATGAATGATATTCCTATCTTTCTTGTGTTATATGTTGCTGACATAATCATTGCAAGCCCTAGTATAAAACTGATTGAGTTTCTGCAAAAGGATCTATCTAAAAGTTTTGAAATGAAAAATCTTAGTGATGTAAAAAGAATTCTTGGTATGGACATCACTAGAAAAAGAGAAAATTTTTCAATACTTTTAAATCAAAAAACTTACATACAGTCTATTTTGAAAAAGTTTTCAATGGAAAATACAAAACCCACTTCTGTGCCCTTAGTTGCTCATTTCCAGCTATGAAAATATCAATGTCCAAAAACAGATTTTGACAAAGAGAAAATGAGCAAAATACCTTATTCAAATATCATTGGTTCTATAATGTTTCTCATGGTTTGCACCAGACCCGATATTGCTTATGCTATAAGTTGTCTTAGCAGATATATGTCCAACCCTGGACCTCCATATTGGGAGGCTTTAAAATGGCTTCTAAGGTACCTACGTGGTTCCGACGATATTGGTATAACCTTCTCTAAATTCTTTGATTATATTCATCTTGTTGGGTACGTTGATTCTAACTATGCGAATGAAAAAGATAGTAGAAAATCCACTACATCTTACATTTTCACTTTGTTTGGCTCATGCATAAGTTGGAAATCCCAACTACAACATATTGTTGCTTTATCTACTACTGAAGCCGAATACATTGCTACTACTGAAGCCTTTAAAGAAGCAATAAGGTTAGAAGGATTAGTCAAAGAAATCGATTTTCTTCAGAATAAACTTACTGTTTTTTCTAACAGCTAATCCTCGATCCAACTTTGTAAAAATCCTGTATTTCATGATGGGACTAAACACATAGATGTTATGTATCACTTCATTCGTGACATTGTTGGTAAAGATATTATAAAATTGGAAAAGATTAAAACTGAGAAAACCTAGCCGATATGGTAGTAAGTGTTTGCCTGTTGAGAAATTCATTAATTGTATGAAAATCTTAAATCTTACTCCTGACTAACTCTACTGTAGGTTGGATAGCATTTTTCAAGTGCAGGTACACTGAGGCGAGCATTTAGGCTATGATGAGAATACCAGATCCAACTTTAAACTCCGGACCTTGTTCCTCCTTTATAAAGGTCTTGGTCTATGGTGCAGTGTTTTATATATTTATGGCCCAATAACTTTATTGAAAAGGTCCACCTAGCACCCCACTTACCCAGCTCACTTGGCAGCCCAAAAACCGTCCCAGTAACCCGACCCATTCTCCTAACTACTTATATCTCTCACCTAACCCTAAACCTCATTCTTCCCTCTCTTCTACGCCGACTGCTCCTCTTTCTCCAAATCTCCTCTGTGATTTTCCTTTGCTTGTTCACCGGTAGTCATGGCTCCTTTCCTAAACCAACTTAATGGTTTAAGGGAAGCCATCTAGACCTTCCATCCCCACCTCTTCTCTCGACCCTTTAAATAGGAGTTTATTCCCTTCTTGCTGAGATATAGAAAAAGTGCTTATCTCCCTAAAGCATTCTTACATTCTTTGTGAAAACTTGAGTTGGGGGTCTTTGTGACAGTGTGATAAAGAGATCTTAATGATTGGAGTTTGTGGTCAAGTTTTCAGTTTGTGGTGTTACCATAGGTCGGTTATTTGGGTACAGTACTTACTATGACCTTGTTCCCTCGTGCGGATCTGGCTTTATCTGAGCCTACTTCATACCACGTTTGTTATTTATGTTCATTCTTTTATTTATTGTCATTATTCCTTAAATCTATAATATTGGTTTGTATCTTAAGGAGTTTCGTACTCTACTATTGTAATAGTTGGTTAGATTATCTTGGTGATATCCACTCTACACGGGCTATTGATCTTAAGGACGGCACGACTCTTTGGATTGTAAACAAATGTCTTTTTTAGATATTTTAGCTCATCTATTGCAAACGTTGTTGATATACATCATTGTGTGAGCATTGCAATGGAAACTCCATCAGAGCTTTATGAGATATAGATTGAAATTACTAAAAGGTACAGTGGGGATGCAAATGTCCAATATCCATGGCTTCCTTGTGTGGAATGATCGGGGATTATGAGCCATTGAAAATTGAGCGCATGCATGGTATTGGAATGCATCTAATTCCCGCAAATGGCACTTCGATTAGGTTTGTTTCTTCCACATTTTTCCACTTTTCTTTGCAAGATCGGGTTTGATGTGTGATTAATGGAGAATGCTTAGGAAATACCAAAAAAGCCCTTCATTAAGGGCATTTCCATCATTTAAGCGAGGATCCGCGTCTTTTCTATCGGTCGGGTCGAACAAACCCGACCCGGATCCATCTGCCTTCGATGACCCAGATAATGATAGCCGTCCGATTGCAGACGCGGGCCAGTAGGATGAGACCACGTGGCTGGTCAACTTTGACCTGTTGAGCCCTATATATAGTCCCGAAATACCGACACTAAAGGTACCTGTTACGCATTTATTGTGATCGAACTTTGGGATAGAACACTTTTCTCTCGATCAACCTGAGTTGAGCGTCGGAGGATCACTGTTGGGGACGTGCCCGACGAGCTCACTGTACTTGTTTCATTCTCAGGGAACTCGAAATCTGGTCTTGGACGAATCAACATTCTTAGTGGAGATCGAATCTCGAGATCGCATTATTCGACCCGGATCAGTTGGCGCCGTCTGTGGGAACATCTGAGAATTATCACTATGGAAGGTTCATCGAGGAGAAATGCTGGAGAGGATGAAACACCAAGAAAGGGAGGAACGACCATTCAGATAACGAAAAAGGAACTGCAGAAAATGATAGAGGAGGCTAGTAGGAACGCCATCGTGGAGTACGAGAGGAGGACTGCGACCACGGTGGCCAAAGAAACCGCAAGGAAGCAATTGTTTGAAAATATTGAGGCACAAAGAGAGTCGAGGGTGCAGGGCGAACCGGAACATAGAACCAGAAAACCAGTATCATCGGATGCAGGGTCTAGCAGCCATGCTCGATCTAAAAGAAGAGAACCCGTGATTTCGCGAGCGGAAGTAAAGAGTGTAGGAAAGCAGATAGAGAGCCTGAATAAACAAATTGATGAACTAAAAAAATGAGGTGAGATAGTGGCACATAACAAGAACTCACCTTTTAACAATGATATTTTGGTTCAAGTGGTGGAACTAGGATTTAGAGTGCCGGACTTGCCAAGATACGACGGAACGAAGGACCCATATGAACATGTGGCAGCCTTTGATATGGTGATGAACCTATACGGACAACCGGCCCCATCATGGCCAAGTTGTTTGCTACCACGCTAACCGAAAAAGCACAAGAGTGGTTCACTAATTTGGCACGGGGAAGCATCGACTTGCATGAGCAGCTGGTTCAAAAATTCTCCTTTCATTTTGCTAGTCGGAGGAAGCAGAAGAGGTCGGCCACCCACCTCTTCACCATTCGGCAAAGAGAAGATGAAATGCTGAAAAGTTTCATAGGCAGGTTTAACACGAGATGATAGAGATCCAGGACTTGCGCATTGACATGATGGTGAGTATCCTGATCCACGGGTTGAAAAATGGTCCCTTCGCATCCGCGCTCGCACGCGACCCTCTAGGAGATGCCGAGCAGCTGATGGCCCTAGCTTAGAAATACATAGACGAGGAGGAAATGAACGCGATGAAGGATTATGAGCGAAGGAACACGAACAATTGTACAAGCGGCCGAATGATGTAAGGGAAGCTGGAGGAAGTAAGCAGAAGCAGGAGAAGCCAAAAGAGCC
Source organism: Sesamum indicum (assembly GCF_000512975.1). Lineage (NCBI taxonomy): Eukaryota > Viridiplantae > Streptophyta > Magnoliopsida > Lamiales > Pedaliaceae > Sesamum > Sesamum indicum. The sequence continues at coordinate 158,833 of NW_011628052.1, read as the reverse complement.
CAAGTACATTCCCAAATACCACAATTACACCCCATTGCCGATGTCGCGGGAGAAAGCTTTGATGATGGTTGAGAATCCTGATGTGCTCAAATGGCCAAGGCACACCAGGTATACACCCTCCAAGAAGTTTTCTAACAAATACTGCAGGTTCCACAGGGAGATGGGACATAACACAGAGGAGTGTTTCCCACTCAAGGACGAAATAGAAAGGCTGGTGAGGTAGGGGTACTTCAGAGATCGAGTTACCCAAAACTGCAAGGCTGGCAAAGAAGGGACAAGGAGAAGCAGGTCGGAGGAGTCGAGATCGAAACCCGGGCCCCTCAAGAGCGACCAATACCCAGATCACCGGAAATAATGCGCCAACCAAAGGGGTGATCTACACGATCGCGGGAGGTTCTAGCACAGGAAATTCGAATAGAGATAGAAAGAGGTGTGCTAGGACCCTGAGTTCGAGCAGAGGAAGAGAGTTTGTGTAGAAAGTTGAAGAAGAAGAGGCAATTTCCTTCAACAGCTCGGACAGACCGGAGGAAAGTGGGGAGATGAATGATCTGATCGTCATTAAACTGGATATTGCGAATTTCATGGTCCAGAAGGTTTTGGTGGATAACGGAAGCTCCGCGAACATCATCTTCAAGAGCGTAATTGACAAAATAGGCTTAGAGAACATCCGACTGGAACCAGTAAAAACCCCACTAGTCGGCTTCAGTGGAAGTTAAGTGGCATCCTTATGGATGGTCGAACTGCCAGTATCCATGGGTGATGAACCAAGACGAAAGACTACGATGGTGAAGTTCTTAGTGGTAGACACGTCGTTCGCAAACAATGTGATTCTGGGCAGACCGGGTTTAAACCTATTTAGAGCAGTCATCTCCACTTATCACATGAAAGTGAAGTTCCCAACAGATCATGGGGTCAGTGAGGTCGCATGGGATCAGAAGGAAGCCTGAAAATGCTGTAACCTGTCGTTGAAAGGGGAGCCCGGGCAGAAAAAAAGAAAGGTCAAAGAGGATGCTGAGCCTCAACCATATGAGGCCGAACACATGAAACCGAGCGATGAGTATAAGGTCGTGCAGCTCTCACCTGATGAACCCGACAAAACCACCAGAATAGGGCGGGCATGAAAGAGAAGGAGATGGCCATGATAAGTTTTCTAAGGGAGAAGATGAATGTGTTCGCATGGAGCCCGTCTGATTTCACGGGAATCAACCCTGAAGTGATCGTGCACAGGCTAAACGTGGATCCAACCATGCAACCCGTGCAGCAGAAGAAGAGATCGTTTGGGAGCGATAAAAATGAGATAATCCGAAAAGAGGTGGACAAGCTGCTCAGAGCCGGGTATGTATTAGAAATTCAATACACTGATTGGCTGTCTAACGTGGTGCTTGTTCCCAAATCCTCTAGAAAATAGCGGATGTGCGTCGATTTCACAGATTTAAACAAGGCGTGCCCAAAAGACCCCTATCTATTGCCCAGGATTGACGTTATGGTGGATTCCACAGCTAGTTTCGAGATGTTCTCGATGATGGACGCTTACCAAGGGTATCAACAGATTCACATCGCGGAAGAAGATAGAGATAAGACCTCTCATTACTGAAAAAGGGATTTATTGTTATAATATGATGCCCTTCGGTTTGAAGAACGCAGGAGCAACGTACCAGCGATTGGTGAACAAGATGTTTGGCGACCTGCTTTGGAAGACCATGGAGGTTTATGTTGATGACATTCTTGTCAAGAGCAAGAAGTCGCAAGACCACCTTGCGGATCTGGCGCAGACCTTCGGTATCATGAGATCATATGGAATGAAGTTGAACCCAGACAAATGCACGTTCGAGGTAGGAGGAGGAAAGTTTCTGGAATATATGGTCAGCGAGCATGGGATTGAAGCTAATACAGAGAAGATCCAAGCTATCATGAACCTGCGATCACTGACCACGATTAAAGAAGTTTAGAAGCTGACAGGAAAAATCACCTCGCTGAGCAGGTTTATTTCGCGATCAGCAGACAGAAGTCTTCTATTCTTCAAGATTCTGAGGAAACCCAAAAACTTTGAGTGGAGTGAAGAGTGCGAGAAGGCTTTGCAGGAACTGAAAGAATACCTAACGACACCTCCCCTGCTCGCAAACCCAAAAGATGGCGAGGTACTGTTCCTTTACCTGAGTGTTTCAGAGAATGCTGTTAGTTCAGTGTTGGTAAGAAAAGAGGGAGGTCAGCAGAATCCGATTTACTATGTGAGCAAGATGCTTCAAGAAGCAGAGTTAAGGTACACGGAGATGGAGAAATTAGCGCTTGCTTTGGTCGTAACCGCTCGGAAACTGCGACCATACTTCCAATCACACAAGGTGGTAGTGTTGACGAACCATCCCCTGAAGCATATGATGTCGTGACCCGAAGCCTCGGGCAGGTTGATTAAATGGGCAGTGGAACTTAGACAGTTCGACGTGGAATATCAGCCCAGGGTCGCGCAGAAAGCGCAAGTATTGGCAGACTTCGTGATAGAACTCTCGAGCAATCCCAGGTCGCCTGTGGTCGATGAAGAGCAAACCTCTAAATGGATGCTACATGTGGATGGAGCTTCGAACGCCAACAACGGAGGAGCAGGAATACTGATTCAGGGGCCCAAGGGAGTAGAGGTCGAGGTAGCGGCTCGTTTATCTTTCCCCATGACCAATAATGAAGCAGAATACGAAGCACTCATACTGGGGCTGGAGCTCGCATTCGATGCCAGGGCCAGAGATTTGGAAGTCTTCACGGATTCTCAGCTGATTACCCTACAGATCGAAGGGACATATGAGACGAGGTAAAAAACGATGATGTCTTACAATGAAATTGTCAAACAGTTGATGAGTAAATTTGACAACTGTTCGATTTTGCAGGTCCCTAGAACAAAAAATGATAAGGCAGACGCCTCATCCAAATTTGGGGCCGCTATGGATGGGATCAGAGATCGCAAAATCACCGCCATGGTCCGTGAGTGGTCAATCCTTGCGAATAGAATAGAGGTACAAGCGATCGCGGAAGCAGAGTCGTGGAAAGACGAGATTATCAAGTACCTCGAGGATGGCATCTTGCCAGCTGATCCCATTGCTGCAAAGAGGGTTAAATTCCGGGCTACTTGATTCACCATACTGTCAGGTCAGCTCTATAAACGAACGATGGATGGGCCCCTCCTAAAGTGCTTAGATGAGGAGAGAGCCCTGTACGTGATGCACGAAATTCATGAAGGGAGCTGTGGTAACCATTCGGGCGCGAGGTCACTGGCCCAGAAAATAATTCGACAGGGATTCTATTAGCCCACAATGGCAAAAGATTCAAAGGAGTTGGTGAAGAGGTGCGAGAGCTGCCAAAAATATGCGTTCCTGATACACCAACCTGCGACCCCGATCGAACCGATCAAGATAGCCTGCCCGTTCAACCAGTGGGGGATCGACATTGTTGGACCCTTTTCCCTAGCACAGGCCCAGAAGAAATTTATCATTGTCGAAGTGGAGTACTTCACCAAGTGGGTCAAAGCAGAGGCGGTCGCTAAAATATCCGAGAAAGAAATCATCAATTTCATCTGGAAAAACATCTTTTGCAGGTTCGATTTGCCCCGGATTTTAATTTCTGATAACGATACACAATTTCAGGAAAGAAAAATCACGGAATGGTGCAAGGGGCTCAAAATCGCACAGCACTTCACGGCAGTTGCGAACCCACAAGCCAACGGGCAGATGGAGGTGACCAACAGAACGATCCTCCAACACTTGAAAACGCGGCTGGAGAATAAAGGATCGTGCGTTGACGAACTACCTGGAGTGCTATGGGCTTATCGAACGACACCACGGACAGCTATAGGAGAGACTCCATTCTGCTTGGTGTATGGAACCGAAGCTATCATCCCAGCGGAGATCGGTGAAGAGTCCCAAAGGGTCGCAATGTATGACTTTGAAACTAACCAGCAGGATCGAAGCTTTGACCTCACTGTGATCGAAGAAAAGAGGGACGCAGCATATTCGAGAATTCTGCACCACAAGGGATTGATGATGAAAAGCCATGATCGCAGAATTCGACCAAGACAGCTCCAAGTGGGAGATCTCGTGCTCAAAAAGGTCGAAGCCTCCAAGCATGTGCGAAAACTAGAACCACCGTGGGAGGGGCCGTACAAGGTGACCGAGATCAAGAAGAAAGGGACATACAGGCTGCAAGACATGCAAGGACGAAACTTGCCACGTCCTTGGAACATACAAAATTTGTAAAGATTCTATGCATGAGCCCGGGAGTCCGAAGACGAAAGGAGCCTGTGAAAGACCATCAACTGCGGTAAGATCGCATCGAAAGGAGCCTGTGAAAGGCCATCAACTACGGCGAGATTGCATCGAAAGGAGCCTATGGAAGGCCATCAACTGCGGCGAGATCGCATCGAAGGGAGCCTGTGAAAGGCTGAACAATCATTCGAAGACGAAAGGAGCCTATGAAAGGCCATCAACTGCGGCGAGATCGCATCGAAAGGAGCCTGTGAAAGGCCATCAACTGCGGTGAGATCGCATCGAAAGGGCCTACGAAAGGCCATCAACTACGGCGAGATCGCATCAAAGGGAGCCTGTGAAAGGCCGAACAATCATTGGAAGATAAAAGGAGCCTGTGAAAGACCATCAGCTGTGAGTTCGCAAGTTCATATGACATGGAGTTCGAATATTTTGTGTTAGAAAATGACCATGGAAACTCGTACAGTTTGTAATTCCCTTGTAATCTATTCGGAACAATTTTAAAGGAATCCATTTTATCTTTTCATATTACTGGGATCCAATATTTACGTTTATCTTCTGCTTCACCTTCGTTTACTATTAAATTGCTCGAAATATCACACCCCCACTAAAAAAGAGGCGTTCAACGAAACTGCAATCTGGGAAAGACCCAGCCTCAAAGTGCAATCTGAAAAAGATGCACTTCACACGCCAACTGAAAAAGAGGTATTCAACGAAACTGCGAGTTGGGAAAGACGCAGCCTAAAAGTGCGATCTGAAAAAGATGCACTGCACACGCCAACTGAAAAAGAGCCATTCAACGAAACTGCGATCTGGGAAAGACGCAGCCTAAAAGTGCGATCTGAAAAGCACTTCACACGCCAACTAAGAAAGAGGCGTTCAACAAAACTGCGATCTGGGAAAGACGCAGCCTAAAAGTGCGATCTAAGAAAGACGCAGCCTAAAAGTGCGATCTGAGAAAGACGTAGCCTAAAAGTGCGATCTGAAAAAGATGCACTTCAAACGCCAACCGAAAAGGAGGCGTCCAAGAAAGTTGCAATCTAAAAGACGATTAAAAGAAGACTAATATCTTGCGATCCAAAAGACATACGATCTATGAATAAAGGAAAGCATTCAGTAGATAGAGATAGAGAGAAGCAAAATACGCGAGCTGCAAAAAGTTGTCAAAAGTTTCTATTGATCGAATATCGTTTACAGGAGCGACCAAAAATCCACACCCCAATATTCAGTTCCCAAAAGAATTACATGTCAAAAAACGATCCCTAGAATTTACGATTCAAGATTGTTCAAGTCAGAATCCTATTACAAAAAATTAGATGACCGGGACTCGTCATGCGTTAGCCTCCGCTTCCAGCTCGTCCCTTAGAGCCATGAACTCATCATCCTTCAGGTCGGGCTCAACAAGATAAGGTTGGAGGTCGCCATCAAGCGTGATATCCAGCTGACCGCGATCAAAGGACTCTTGAAATCCACCAAGTTTTGCGATTTGGGCCTGGCAAGTCTCATAACCCTTGGCGAATGAATCCGCGGACTTGATCTCAAGAGCAGTCGTAAAAGTGTCGGTCTTCAAAAAATCACGAACTGCGGACATCCTTGAGTTGGCCAAGACTTGATGATGTTCTTCCGGTAATGCGACCAACTTGGCCTTCCACTATTCCATGCTTGTAGCCCTCAATGAGGCCGACCTCACGACCAGCCTCGAACGCCTCCTTCTTGGCTTCGGACAAAGCCACCTCCTTTTCGGAAAGAGCGATCTCCTTCTCCTTCCTGACAGCATCGAGCTCAGCCTCTAAGCTTTTGATTTTATCACCGAGGGCCATCATGTCATCTACATGCCTGAGGTCCGCCTGATCCTACTCTGCCAGTTGAGCCTTAAGAGTTTGCAGCTTCTGGTCCATTAAAATAAAGCTCTTCCGGTAGTGGGTGCATTTCAAAGCAATACTCCGGAAAAAGGTCAAGGCCTGCGAGGTCGGACGAAGCCAGTTAAAAGAACAGAACGAGGAGATACACGATTAACAAAAAATATATACCTGTAGATGAGCTTGGGCCCCAAACTCCTCAAGCCGGATGGGGTTGTTCATCACTAGCGAACCCTGATCGCGAACGGAGGTGAGGGAATCATAGAGGTCGAAGGAGTCGCCCCCTGCCTCGCCATAGAGTGCCGAACTGGTTATGCTATCCCACTTCGGAGGTGGTTAGTTTCCTCGAAGGGCTGCCCTGTTGTCCTCCCAACATGAGGCGAGCTGAGCCAACCTCAAAAATCTGTCCCAATCCTCACTCTGACTAGTCTTCTCTGCGGCTTCCCTAACCATCCTGCTTAAAAAATTCGAGCGTTGCGGCTTAGGCTTGTGAGGGCTAGAGGGTTCTGCGGGCTCCTTCCCTTTGCCCTTGTCGCTTGGCTTCTGCTTGGCCTTGTCCCCTAACCCTCGCTTGGGTGAAGACTGCTTCCTCTTTTTGGATCGCTCCTCGCCCGAAGGGTCACGCTTTTCTTGCTCGGCCCCCTGGTCACCACTGACCACATCCAAATTTAGTTCTAACTCTGAGGAGTTAGAGACGTGGTGACCTGCAGGAGTGGAAGGAGTCTCTTCACTATCGACCGTGATGGGTCGCTGGTCGGTTGGGCTAGCAGGTACACGAGCCTTCGAAGGAACAGGGGCAGGCGAACTCGGAGGGAGAACGGAAGAAGCTGCGACCTGCTTCCCATTCCTCAATTTATTTTGGGCCGCCTTCATCCGCATAGCATTGCGCGAACGCATGATCAGACTATCTGCAGAATTAGAGAGGTTAGTACATGCGAGCACAACAACAATGGAATAAATGGGACCAGAAGAAGAAAATCACCTAAAGACTCTTCGATGTGGAGGGAAGCTGGAGAGAGCCCAAATAGTTGAAAAACCTTCTCAGTGAGAAGCTTCTTGGGGTCGTATTTATAAGCCGTTAGGTTATTTATCTGATCGCCCTCCAGCCCCCCTCCACTTATTTTCGGAATGAGTTTATATTTGGTCCATTCGTTTTTAAAGGGCCAGACACCTCTAGGAGATCGAATGAAAATGTAGCGATCTAACCAGACTCCTACGTTCGACTTCAAGGTGCTCAGATATCCACAGTCGGGCTTGACCGAAAGATAAAAGAAACCCCTACTGCCGGATCGTTTCGAAGTGGTGAAAGTGTACAGACTCCAAAAATTATCAAAACTGGGTTCTATACCTAAGAATTGCATTATTACAACAAAGAGGACAATATGAGAAATAGAATTAGGGGAAAGTTGCATAGGGCACAACCCCAGTTTATCAAAATCGAGGCTATGGGGGGAGCCAAAGGAAATCGAAGTCCAGCATCGAGGTGTTTGATAGAAAAAGTGCTGAAACCCTCAGGAGGACGATGCATGCAATCAAAAGTGGCAGGAATAACAATGTCATAATCGGAGGGTATGTGGCATTTCTCCCTAATCTTAAGAACAGGTGTCCTAACTCTACTGACCACGCCCTCCCAAGTGTTTTTAGCAAGCCTATCTTGGAATTTTGCAAGAGTAGAAGGACCTGCTTGTTCATCAGTAATTTTGGAAATAGGGAATTTTTTGTTCCTTTTTGGGGAGGTAGAGAAAGAACCGTGAGCAGACCTGAACGCAGACCCAGACACAGAATCAGATGAGGACCCAGACGCAAACTCAGAAGGGGTCGCAGAAGACCTAGAGCCAGGTCGCGACTTAGAGTTCGAACTAGAGCTGGAAGTCATTGTACATTAAAAAGCAGGATGGCTCTGGAAGCAGCAGGTCGAACGCGAACTCAGGAGCAACAGTGCTGGTCGCTGGACACTTGTATGTGGGGTAGAGAAGAATGTTTGAAAGAGGGGGGTATTTATAAGGCCCAACCTCTGGGGAGACGCGCCGCTTGGAAACCCGTGAGATGGTGACAGGTGGATGAACGGATGGAGGAGGTGATAGACGCGACCGAAGGACTTCTCCAAAAGTGGTACCTCCACTTTTTGATAAGTGCTGGAGTAATGATGTGTGGTTAATGGAGAATGCTTAGGAAATACCAAAAAAGCCTTTCATTAAGGGCATTTTCATCATTTAAGCGAGGATCCGCGTCTTTTCTATCGGTCGGGTCGAACAGACCCAACCCGGATCCATCTGCCTCCGAAGACCCGAACAATGATAGTTGTCCGATCGCGGACGCGGGCCAGTAGGATGAGACCACGTGGCAGGTCAACTTTGACCTGCTGAGCCCTATATATAGATCCGAAACGCCGACATTAACTACCTGTTACGCATTTATTGTGATCGAACCTTGAGATAGAACACATTTCTCTCGATCAACCTGACTTGAGCGTCGGAGGGTCATTGTCGGGGACATGCCCGACGAGCTCACTGTACTTGTTTCATTCTCAGAGAACCCGAAATCTGGTCTTGGACGAATCAGCATTCTTAGTGGAGATCGAATCTCGAGATCGCATTATTCAACCCGTATCAGGGTTTAATTTGGTTATGCTCTTCCAATGATGATTGCATTAAATGTTCGAATGGCACTTTTGATACTATGGAGGGCAGATGAGTTGAGCTGGCATGTTTGGAGCTCGACTCAGGCTAAAGTCGAGCTAGCTCGAGATTTTAGTAAGTAACCAAATATAATACTTGGGCTAAGGATCAAGTTGGTAATTTTCTTACATCTCTCCTTTCCGAAGCCCAAGTATCATACGAGCCCCCAAAGTGAAAAGCCTTGAAGACTAGAAGAATTATATGCTCTTGCAAGCTTTTCAAAATTTTTCAATATTTTTTATAAATTTTTTGTATAGTTAACTCTATGTTCAATAGTAAAATATTGTTATCTATAAATCTCTATACAACAATAATCTTAATCAACAAGTTAGTAAATTCATATTTGTTACTATGGTTTTTTATTTTATACTAATTATTATTTCTTGAATTATCTAATAGTTTAAGAAAGTTCAGAATATATTTTTGTTAAAAATAATTTGGACTTGTCAATCTAGCATAATAAATAAATATTCTAAATTAATTTTATTTTATTATAAATAAAAAATAAAAAGCTCTAGCTTGAGTTTGAATCAGAATTTCGAGCTCAGCTCGTTTCCACCGCTAGTTGATGCTATATTTTGTGAGTAATACAATTTTGATCTTTTCGTGATCAGGTAGCACCCTTCTTCTTTCTTATTTTCTTATCCTCTTATCCTCTTTTGTTAGTTATTAATTGCTTTACGCATAGTAGATTAAAGGCAAATGATCAAGGAATCTTTTCAAATTGTCATGTAGACATGACAAGACTTAATTTGATTTATCTCGGTGTATTTGAATTCAAATCACATATATTTAGCTTATTCAAAAAGATTTCAAACGATATAGCGCTCTCCACAACAAACTTCCGTATTATGCTTTTGTGCCAGCTCGTTGAGTCATGAAGGAAAACCTCTACCTCTCCTGCTATCGTAGGTAAATAACAAGAAAAAAGTTAGACAAGAGGAGTAGGGAGAAGAAAAATTGAGTACAAGATAGTTGCTTTAGGAATAGAATCTTTTGGGGTTTTTGGGTCTTGCCTGAACGAGTTTGATATAGATTTTATCAAAATGTAGAAAAGTTCAATTTTTGAAATAAAACTAGGAAAATTTTATTTTTATATATAATAATAAATTAATTTTAAGTTATAATTATAATTCGGATAATTCCACCATCCTTCTTTTTCTTTGTTATTTTTTGAACTAAATTACCCATGCACATGAAGATAATTAAACAAAGAACTCACTGGTGCCTTTTACGATAGGTCAGCCCTTATGCTATTATGCCTCCGACTTTGTTCCCGGACCATTTATCAATAGCAAAATAATAATTAACCATTAAATCATTAAATATACAAGACTCTAATCAAAGTGAAAAAAATGAGGAACTTAAAAAAGTTCGATCTAAAATAAATAAATAATTTGAAGAGAATCTCCTAATTATTCCAGAGCAACTAGAAAGAAATTCTTTAATCAGAAAGAATTCAGTGCAAATGTAGGATACCTATCCAGAAGTTTTCGCAACTCAATTATAGATGATGGAATCATCCAAGATTTGACCTTTTCGAACTCTGTCTGTAACCCCCTTTCCACCCGACTTTTTGATCTGAAATAAATTAATAATAAATTAGAAACATGATTAGAAAAGGTAATAAATAATTTGATAAACTTTGACCAAGAGATAGAACCAATATACTATCAATACATTGTTTTGTAAATAATAATAATTTGCATCTAAGATAATAATTATCAAATTTCAAGAGTAAAGATAATTACACAACCCTTCTTGCAACATAATGTGATTACACACACCTCATATGATTTGAAAATCTTTGTTTTTACAATTTGCAGAATCATACAAGTTGGATTCTGAAAATTTAACTTATAGTTAATTTCAAATAGAATAAAGGTTTTACTATCTATATATCTGTATTTATAAAATGTGTGAATAGCACTAAAGTTTCTTGCAATTTTTTTAGTTGACTAGAATAACTTTATAATAAATTAGTTGTTATAATTACTTTTTATATTTATTAAATTCTAGTATGCCTTCCATTAATAGTGTCTTTTAAAATGAATACATAAGGTAGGCAACTTAGTTCCTCATTTTCCCACTTTGATTATAGTCTTAAATATTTAATGATGAATTATGTTTTGGATTTAATGGTCACTTAACTTGAATTTCCTGTGAATGTGTCTATCTATTTACCATTTGTTAAGGTATTATGCTAATATATATTTATTTGCTAATTTTATAATGTGGTTAGTTACTAATTAATTTTTTTGAAGGGTTGTGTAATTATCTTTACTCTTAAAATTTGATAATTATTATCTTAGATGCAAATAATTATTATTTACAAAACAATGTATTGATGGTATATTAGTTCCTCCTCAACGCATCAGTAGAAAACAAAAGCTTTAACATAGATCACTAACTCATATATACCAACCTTACCAAGACAAAATAATCTCAGAACTTCTATATGTGCTTTTGGTGTTCAGAATTTCAGGCACATGAATTTGATAAAAAAGAATGACATAATAGACCATGTTTATACTTAAAAAATTATAAACATAAACTACATACCTACATTGTTACATTACATAGTATCAAAATTAGACACAATATAAGGAATGAAGAAACAAACATATTAAAGCAAAAATAAACAGAAACACACTAGGATAATAAGAACAAAAAATTTAAGAAAAAAAAAGGGAAACGCGATTAAAGAATAGGGAGGACGAATAAGAATAAGAGAAAGGGGACAAACTGATTTGGTGTGTTGTGTCTGTGGCAAGTGACAGCGGCAGTCTGTGGCTATGGGAGGCAACTGACATTTGTGTATGCCTGTTCAATCTCGATCCTCTCTTAAAATTTTAGAACTCAAGTTTGAAAGTTTTGGAGTTTGTAACATGCATGCAGCACCAGTCCAAAAATCCACAATGACTTTATGTCTCCTCTTTCCTTATTTTATAAGGTTATTAGGTACTTTGTCAAAAACAATTTTGATGGGCCCAACCGCCCAGGCTTAAAAGGCCTGGGTCCGTAACGGCGCGCCACAAAGGTGCGCATGGCCAACAGTCCGTATGGCGCCTACGTTCGCGCCAAGATGAAGGCACGCGCCATAGGCCAAGAATGGCGAGAAGCCTGCGGCATACTGCGCCATTGACTACTACGCATATAGATATAAGAGGAGAGAAAGAGTAACCATGGAAGTATCACCTTTTAAACAAGATGAGGCGTTGAAAACCTTAAGACAACCACATCCCGTCGATTGAACATAACTACAAGAAATTTTCGGTAAGTTAAAGGAAATTACTTAGGAACATTTCGTTACAAGAATTCCCTCAACACATCAATAGAAAACAAATGATTACAACAAATGCAAAATGAAATATCAAATCCAATTAATAGCTTCGGTTAACAAATGAATGCATATTGACATCCAAAAACAGTGAATCATAGTCCAAACAATCCAAACTTATCTTGAATAAGCCAGTAACGAAAGCCAAAAATATAGTCATATGCTTACTGTGTAAGATTATAAGTCTAAATAGGAACGCAGAGGAAAAACCTAAAAAAACTTACACATTAAGAGAAATTAATTGCATTTTTATTTGTAAAGCTATTTTGATTCAAGGATTATGGGTTATTATAAGCTCGTGTGAGGTGATAAATGACTTCAAATAGGTAAAGATTGCAGTAGCCACTTTCCAGATGAAAATTATTTCCTATAACCAAAATAAATTAACTAATATCTATCTTACTTAAACAGCAAACTACAATACCACGTACCTGACACGCAGTAATATAGGCTATTGTGTGTTCTATCTTGTGAGCAGCAAAAATTATTTTCCAATCACTCAATTGCCTCTACATCCACAGCAACAACACGACGTTGATGAGTGGATATCACTTTTTCTTTTTTGTTTTTTCTTGTGGATATTGCTTTTTTTTTTTCTGCTTGTTTTTTGTGGATATCACTTGTTTCTCTGTTTCCTTTTCCTTTTTTTTTTGTGGCTAGCTTTTTTTTTTCTGTTTCTTTTCTCTTCTTTTTCGGTTATTGCATTTATTATTTTTTTCCTATTCTTTGAAGTTTGTCCCCCGCGCATCTTTAGAAATCTATTGAAAAAATAAGAATGAAGCCGATGCAAGACAATCCTTGATTGGTGCAGAGACATTATTATCAGTGTAAGCTGGGCCAAATTTGTCTTAGCCTGAAAGCCTAGGTATCTTGCTAGTAATAGTTTCTATGACAAGAAGGGGAATGGAAATGAGAAGAGCTACTACCCACTCAAAAGTATAATTAGCCAACAAAAGCAGCTAGAAAATATAATTTGTAGTTTAATTGGGAAAGATAAGTGCATGAGGACTGCCATAGTTTTACATGGACCTACCTCCCATAATACTATAAAATCTAGTACTCGAAGCATGTGCATTTTAAGAAAGCTAATTAGAGCTAGGGGTAATAAACTTACTGATTCATCTCGAGGCTGCAAATCACCTTAATCTTGCACACAGACTCTTGAATGAGACCCTAGCATCGTCAGTTTAATTAAGAACCAGCCAAATGTATAAGAATAGCACAATAAAGAAAATATGCAAAATTAACCACTTACTAGTGTGTGATTCGGATGCTTTTTTTTTTAAACTACCGTCACCTCTTTTCTGATGAATAGTAGACTGCTCTTGGATAGTGAACAAGTTAGATGATTTCGAAAGTGTGGTTGAATTCACAAGCTTCTTGGCCAGCATTGACGAGTACCTAAAAGAAGTGTGGTGGAGGTATCAATATTTTCACGTATATATGTAGGCGAATACAAACTAGGCATGAATCAGTTCATACTTTTTCAGCAGCGTAAATATTTTACGTTAGTTGGCTAGCACCAATATTACGCCCCAAGGATTATAATACATAATTGTACGATTAAATGGTAAATTCTTATGAAACTTAGTTAATTGGTAAATAAATTATTGGTCATAATTGAAATACAATAAAACTTGAACGGATTAAATTGGAGTTCATTATAATATTTAGGGACAACTTATATTAATTAAGGAAATTTATAATATTTAGGGACAACTTATATTAATTAAGGAAATTTAAGAGGGACGTGATGGGTATTTTGAGAAAAGTTTAATTAAATAAATAAAATAATAATAATATCATATATATATATAATATATATATTATTAAATGATATATATATGTAAATGATATATATATATTAGTAAATAATATATCTACATACATATATATGTATATGAAAGAAAGAGAAAAGAAAAGAAAAAGAGAGGATAAAAGATTTTGGGGACATATATAGGGAAAAGGATTTGTTTGGTCCTTTAAGTTTCCCAGCGTTTAATTTCTGTCCTTTAAGTTCGTGAATTTTCAATTTAGTCCAATAACTTTTAAAATTGCTTAAATTAGGTCCACGGATGGAATTTTGGACAATTTTACCCTTTTCTAGCTTTAAAATGAGCAATTTAGTCCATTTTCAATTATTTTACATCCTAGTGTATAATCTTGCACATGCTCGCCTAAAATATTTAAACGATGTCATTTTACTAATACTGTACTAAACTCAATTATAGAAACCAAAAGTGATACAAACATCATTACAAATTGTTAAAAATATGTTCCAAGACCATTTAAAATTTCTAAACGTCAACATTTTTTTGCATATACAAGATCCCCTTTCCAAATTATTTTAGTATCGTTCCAAAAGCTATTTAAAAAACATATTTTTCCCCTAAATCAAAAAAAAATAAAAAGTAACATATTTCCGACAGGTTAATATCGAAGAGAAGTATATAATTTGATAAATAATACCATTAAGTACATAAAAATATTTTGCGTGATATTGGTACATTTTCACGAAATGAAACAAATTTGTACATTCATAGTTGTAAGTATTGTATTGATGTTACTATCATATTATATTATATTATTGTACTGTATCACTTGATCAGACTATCTGATATTAGATTAGACAGTTAGATATGATCAAACGGATAAAAGAAAACATGATAGATGATTGTCGAGATATGTGCCCAAAATATATAATCGGTCTTTATGGAATGTGCATCATTCAATCAAGCCATTCTATTTTAAATTAAATCATTGGATATGATTAAATAGATGGAATCTTATATGTTTTATAGTTTGGTATGGATCCTGCTCATAGATGTTGATGTATCGTAACCAGAACATAGAATGGGTATGATAGGATAAGTTTTATAACGGATTTATTATAAGTTAAGTACAACTTTTGTTATTTGATATTTGGAACGGCTTTCTAATACATATTGGAACAGTTTATATATATATAAACCATTCCAATTTTTTTGAAACAACCTTTAGAACAAATTTGTTAGATAAACCGTCACAATGTTTCTTAAAACAATTATTCATAAAAAACTATAAATTAAGATATTTCAATACAAGAACGGTTATATAAATGATAGAAAAATACCCAGACACTAACATCACACACTCATGTTCTCGTTTTTCTTTAGTCTCGTAGTCATCAAAACTGTATTCTTCATCCTAGCCATGTTCAATATCATTTCACCAAGTTCTTCCACCACTAGTGAGGAAGAAAATATTGAAAGCTAGAATACATAGAGTAATGAAAAACTAACAAGAAATAACTTTACCAACTCAAATAAAGGAATCTATTATTGCCTTCTTTAAGGACCTTATTTGTACCAATCCAACTCCCCTCCACGACCAAGACTTCCCCTTTCAGTTCCATCAACCTCCTAAAGAAGTTGGCCTCAACCTATGCAGAACCCCATTCTTAGAAGATATCTAAGAAACTATTTTCTCTATCAATAAAGATAGTCTGACTAGCCTAGATGAATTCTCCTCAGCTTTCTTTCAAACCTACTGCAGAATATATTATAGAAGTTTTCAGAGATTTCTTTGATGGCACACCTATGCCAAGATGTTTCCCTACTACTACCATCACCCCCATATCTAAAAATGATTCTCTACAATCTTGGTCGAACTTTAGACCCATCTCCCTCTGCAATGCGACCAACAAAATCATGTCAAAGCTCCTTCATAATAAGATTGCTCAAGCCCTTCTTGGCCTCATCTCCCCCTTATAACATGGTTTTATTCTGGGTAGAATCATTGTTGACAATATCGGTCTTGCTCAAGAAAAAGAAATGACACATCATCTTGACTTGAGATATAGCGAACTCAACCTCATCATAGATTGGACATATCCAAAGCTTATGACAAAGTCAACTGGAAATATGGAACCTTCTAGATACTTTAAATTCGCACAAGGTCTCAGACAAGGAGATCCTATCTCTCCAGATCTATTCATTCTTGCAGCAAAGGTTTTATCCAAGGGATTTGGTCATTGCTTCTTGCACAATATAAATATGATCTACCAAACAAGTTGCAGAACTAAGGTGTCCCACCTGGCTTATGCAGATGGCATCATCATTTTTACAAGATGTGTACAGAATGGCCTAATCAAACTAATGCAGTTCTTGAAACATTTTGAGATTCAGTAAGGTTAGCAAATTAATCACTCTAATTGACAGGTAAGCACTTCCCCTTTATCAACTATTTTTTACTGATATGAGCTTTGATTCCTGCTCTTGTGGGACACAAATGATGTGGTATACAACCAAACTAACTATTTCTTGGGAAAAAAGACATCTCAAGGAATCTATAGATATCTAAACCACCCTCAACAACCTCCCAATTTCTCTTGTCCTGCTCTTATAAATAGAAATTAGGCAAGTCAAGAAAGAAAACTTTATTTTTAAACTTCACTTCAACTCTCACACACAAAGTCTGCTCACCAACAATTAGTTTTCTTTATAGCATTACAGTTGCAGTCGTATTTCACATAATCTCTACATGATTCACCACCAAACATCCTAGTTCTCATACGTTTTTTAGTATTCTTGCTTATTCTTAAAGAAAATAATTCACAGATGCATTCAAAGGTAGTTCATGTTTTTCAGATTAGTCCTTCGAAAGATTGTTTGAGTATCTTGAAAATATTTATATTTCAAAATTTTTAAATGGAGTTGTGTTGTTTGCTGCTAAAGGGGCCAAGTACTTGCGAACCATCTATTGCGATAGTGTGGTTGGAGGAAATTTATAAAATTGAGAACTTGGAATACCCAGAAATAAAGCAGTGAAAGCAAGATATGAATTTATCGAGGTTTAATTTTATTTTTGGAAGCATGTTGAGCCTGATCATGAGCATAGAGAATAGATAATTGTACTATATATTTAATTTGATTGGAAAAAATGGTCATTAATTACGCCTAAGGACCGAAACTGTTAATATTTTAGAAGTTCAAGGACTAAAATAGAATTTCAATATGTTTAGGGATTGAAAATGAATTAGTGACAATGTATGAGACTTAAAACTGTAATTATCTCGTTTCAAAAGCATACATAGAAAGTCAAATTGAACAGTGACTAATTATCGTAATTTCAAATAAAATGTGATGATACTTGTAATAAGTACAAAAATACAATAGATAATATTAAAACACCTAAAAAGAAATATCTTAAAAAAATTGTTTATAATATAATGTGAAATAATTATAATAAATACAAAATCCAAATGGATATTAATTATAATAAATACAAAATCCAAATGGATATTAACAGTGAAATAACATTAATTTGTGGTCAAATTTATTAACATATTTTCAAACAAATAATAAGCCAATTTCTGAAAAATAATGAAAAGTACTCAAAATTTATCTCAATTACAAATACTTAACCATCTTTCTCAGAGGTTTTGTGTAATCACACCGTAGTTCTTTTATAGTTTGAAAAATTATATTTAGTACCCTTCATATATGTTTTTGTCACCTTGTCCTGAGTTTTTGTAATTATTCACGTAGTTCTCATGATTTGAAAATTTACATTTGGTACCCCTTTACGTCTGTTTTCGTCTGACAAATCCATCTATGAATAAAAATCATTTGTATTTTCTAATATTAGTAAAATAATAAAATAAAAATAATGAAGCTCTAATGAACATTTTCTAACCAAACTATCCCTATAAAGGAGCCTTCTCACATGCATTAGCATGTGAAGTGTATATGTGTAAGGATAGTTTGATTAGTAAAAATATCTATTTGATTTGTAACAAGTCAGTGATTATGCTATTGAGGTGAATATGGATTTTCGTTGAATTTTTCTTAATAGTGGAATCTATTAGACGAAAAAAACTTAAGGAAATTAGATGTTATTTTCTAAATTACGAGAGGTTTACGTGTAACTACACCAAATTAGATCGAGATGCTTATCCAAAATGAATATCTCGGGAGTATGTCTGCTAAAAAAAGGCTCGAGGAACCGGACCATACATCAAGCAAGAAGAAAACAGGGGAAGGAAGTGAATACTTCTCCTCTAGAAACTTTACCAAATGAAGAATGCAGAAATGCCTGTGAAGAAAGTCTGAAACCAACGATCCTCCTAGAAAGGGAGTAACACGAATGATTGTAAGAGGACCACACGGAGGCGATTCCCATTATGCAAGAAAAACACAAGTTAGAGAGGCGCACGGCACGACCATAAAGGAAATCTGGGATGTTAGTACCATAGAGGATGCCCCCTCATCCAGTTTGGGAGCACGGAACGTTTAGGTCCCAAAAAGCCCCCACAATGATGTTGTAGTCATCACCGCATTATTAGCCAATTATAAAGTGGGACGCATTTTCATAGATTCAGGAAACTCCGTTGCAATATTGTTTGGAGAGGCATATGACCAAATGCAACTAGAAGACACACCTATAGAAAAAGTGAACACCTCTCTCTATGGATTCGCAGGGGAAGTAGTCCATTCGAGAGGCACGCTCTCACTCCCTTTGACTTTAGGCGCTGGTGCCGCTTGAACAACATGCCTACTAAAATTCCTGGTGGTAGACACCCTTCAGCCTATAATGTCATTCTAGGAAGGTTCACCCTCAATACCTTTCAAGCAGTGATATACACCTATGACATGAAGATCAAATTCCGTACACTTGGAGGTGTAGGAGAGGTACAAGGGGACCCCCTCCAACCTCGCAAATGTTATATAGAGGCCGAGCGCATAGGACAAAAGAGAAGCAGGGATGAATCCTAAGGAAACACCCTCCAACAAATGTGACAATGAGACATTCTCCAACAAGCACAATAAGAAGGCACCTCCCAACAAACATGAAAAAGAGGACATTGAAGATAAAGACGGGAAAACATTCTCCAAGGTCCAACCAATGGCGGAACTAATGAACATTGAGGTTATACCTAGGGATCCAGAAAAATTCACATGAATTGGTTCTGAATTAAAAGAGCCGACACGCGTTTACGCCATGACGCAGACATTTTTGCATCAACTTCTCAAATTTAGAAGGAATTGACCCCAACATCATAACCCACCACCTTAATACCGATCCTCGTATGAAGCCAGTGAAATGGACCCCAACATCATAACCCACCACCTTAATACCGATCCTCGTATGAAGCCAGTGAAATGAAAGAAGAAGCATTTCGGGCCTGAAAAAGATAAAATAATCCAGGCGGAAGTAGACAGACTATTGGCAGCCGACCATATTGATGAAATACAATTCCCCTAATGGCTGTCTAACGTGGTGTTAGTTCCCAAGCTTGGAGGGCAGTGGTGAATGTGCATCGACTTCAGATCTCAATAAGGCATGCCGTAAAGATTTTTATCCTCTCCCTCGAATTGATCAACTGGTAGACTCCAGATCTGGATGTTAATTCTTAAGCACGATGGATGCATCACAAGGGTACCACCAAGTAATGCTAGCTCCGGAAGATCGCAAAAGAGTCAACTTCATTATGTTTGCTGGAACATTTTGTTACAAGGCCATGCCATTTGGCTGAAAGAATGCTGGAGCCACCTACCGGCGCTTGGTGGACAAAATATTTCGACCTCAAATTGAAAGAAATCAAAGTTTATGTATATGATATGCTTATAAAAAGCAAGGAAACTCAGGATCATGTCGTAAACTTGGAGGAGACGTTTGCCATTTTAAGAAAGTATCGATTGAAATTCATTACTGGGAAATGCGCAATTGGAGTGAAAGGAGGGCGATTCCTGGGATACATGGCTACCCAAAGACGAATTGAGGCCAACCCCTTCAGGATCAAAGCCATCTTAGACATGAAGGCACCCTCAAACATCGACGAAGTACAAGGGCTGATAGGGAGGGTGGCAGCACTAAGCCGATTCATCTCTAAATCGGCAGAAAAAAGTCTATTTTTCTTGGAAGTCCTCTGGAAGGTGAATGAGTTCAATTGGGGATAACACCTGCAAATCAGATTTTCAGGGACTCAAGCAATATATAGCAGGGCTCCCTCTATTGATGAAGCCTTCCCCAAGGGACACTCTCTATGTGTACCTGTCAGCCACCCCTCAAGCAGTCAGCTCTGTCATGATTCGTGAAGAGAAGGGGAAACAAATGCCAAACTATTATGTCAGCAAGGTCCTCAATGGAGCAAAAGGACGATATACTCTAATCGAAAAGATGGCCCTTGCATTGGTCACTACTGCTAGAAGGCTACGTCTATACTTCCTCTCATATTGCATCAGAGTGAAGACCAACCTACCTTTGAAACAAACGCTGGGCAAGCCAGACACCTTAGGGCGATTGGTGAAATGGGTGGTAGAATTAAGCGAGTACGATATCTCTTCTCTACCTCGAACTACCATCAAAGGCCAAGCCCTAGCCGATTTCGTCTTTGAAACGGTAGGAACCTTTGAAGAAGGCACCCCCCAAGCCGATAAATGGTTGTTGCATGTAGATAGGTCGTCCCCATCCAAGGTAGCGGTGCAAGCATTGTCCTCACCTCATCTCACCTCAAGGAGAAGACTTCGACTTTCGCTATTAAATTTGGATTCAAACCCTACAACAACGAGGCTGAATATGAGGCACTCATAACAGGACTCAGGTCGCAAGATATGGGAGCTAGACATGTGATAGCTTATTCAGACTCCCAGTTGATAGTGAAGCAGATGGAAGGCTCTTATGAAGCCAAAGAGGAAACATGATTCACTATCCAAAGCAGATATGGGAACTCAAAATGGGATTTGATAGCATTCTTGTTGTTCAAATTCCAAGAGAAGAAAACATCAAGGAGCTAGCACTTTAGAAGATTGTAGAACAAGGCACATCACCATACATTACCTACCTCAACCAAGAGCTCTAATTTGTATTCAAGTCATATCCTTCTCAGAAGATTGGAGTACTCCCGTCATCCAATGGTTGGAAGAGGGATGCCTTCCACATAATAGATGGGAGTCTGCCAGGCTTAAAGCCTGAGCTACCCATTTTTTACTACAAGGAGGTATCGTATACAAGAAATCTTTTACACATCCTCTACTCAGATGTTTATCCCAATCATAAGGGATGCATATCCTAAAAGAAATACACAGTGACTATTGTGGAGCGATTGCGGGCATCTGGGTGCTCGGCAACAAAGCCTTGCGGGCAGGAAACTTCTGGCTTTCCATGAAACAAGATGCAAAGCAACTAGTGATCAAATGTGAGAAATGCCAAAAACATTCCTCCCTCATACAACAAGATGCAAAGCAACTAGTGATCAAATGTGAGAAATGCCAAAAACATTCCTCCCTCATACATCAACCTACAAAGCCGCTGACAACCATGCTATCACCATGTCCCTTCGCACAGTGGGGGATAGATATTGTGCGACCATTTCCTCTAGCACCTGGATGGAGAAAATTCCTTCTATCGATTACTTCACTAAATGGATGGAAGCTGAGCCACTCACTCGCATCACAGAAACGGAGGTGATGAAATTTTTATGAAAAAATATTGTATGTCGTTTTAGGCTCCCTCATGAAATAATCGTAGATAATGGCCGACAATTCAAGGCCATAAAACAAGACTGGTGCAAGGGTCTACGTTCAAGCAGATGTTTAAATCAGTGACACACTCCTAGGCTAATGGAGAAGTAGATGTCACCAACCGAATTCTTGCCAAGGAATCAAAAGACGATCAGACAATATCAGAAATTGGATGAAAGAGTTGACTAGTGTCCTTTGGCCATATCACGTGCCGTTTCCATAGTTGTTAACGGAACAGGACCATTTCTATTAAAAAATAAAATTTTGGGACTAAAGGTGTTGAATATTTAAAGCGTCGGCGCAAGTGAGAAGGGGCCTATCTAGTGGGACCAAAAGTGATATTTTGTCCCAGTTGACTGTCACGTGCCATTTCCATTAGTGTTAACGGATTAGGACCATTTCTGTTAAAAAAAAAGGATTTTGGGACTAAATGTGTTGAACACGTAAACCGTGGGACTGCAAGTGAGAAGGGCCCTATCTAGGGGGACCAAAAGTGATACTTTGCCTTTTTTTCATTATGTGAATCCCTATTATTATTTTAAGTTTTTATTTTGATTTGATTTTATGCTATTCGTATTACATCAATATAATTCAATAACTAATAAAATAATATTTTATTTTTTAATTTCAAAAATTAAAATGATAATTAGAGGAAGAAATCAGATGAAAAGGGAAAAGATGTCCTTTGGATCGTTGAGTTAAATTATAGGTATGAATAAAGTTCATATTGCCATTGCTGCTAGATTTTGCCTATGGATGGTGCTGTTTGGACTTTTCTGTGGCATTTAGGCTAATCTCATGCTTACTAGTTTAATAAAATGTAAAACGCTCCGAGAATAATTCTACCCTAATTAATTCGACTTTTCTTATGTCTGTCATAATCTAAAATATTCTTTTATTTATCGCCTTTCGAGTACATGGTCAGCTTTACATTTTGCCTACATGGTCAGGTCTCATGGAGATTTTATTTTTCAAATATTTTTGCTATCCTAGCATTCTACCTACATGGTTGGATTTCCATGCATCCCCTTAGAGGTAAAATTAAATAGCCCAACACTGGCTTTCTTGCGCACGTAAAATGAATGAAATTAGGAGGCGGATGGGACCTCGAGCAGATTACTAACCAGCATAAAGAAGCTGGCTAGCAAACTAAAGGACTTGGTAACCATCTGGCTAGAGAAATCTTAAACAAGCTTAAAACCACAAGACAAAAAGGAGGGGGGGGATGAACAGAAAAACACAACCAACTTCTAGCTGGGCCACATAGAATTAGGCGAAGCTTGTTGGGAGATAATTGGGGCGATATTCCGATATAGGGATCCATATCAAAAATTCATCATGCATCCCATATTTAGTCCTAAGATCATCTATATCAAACTCCTTCATGCAAGATCAAAAATCCCCAAAACATTCTATTCTTGAAGCTACTATGCTATCCTCAATTTTTAATCTCCCGACCTCTTGTTTGCTAACTTTTTCCTTGTTATTTACCTCCTCCCCACCCTAACAATGCTTGGAGTTAGAGGCAGCATGTTTTCCCTCGTCACTCGACGAGCTTACTTGGTCCACTATTCTCTCATCCACTACTCACTTATCCATACCTCCCTCAAACATGGTCGTAGAGAAAGCAAGAACAAAGTGATGAGTGTCGAATCCACCAAAAATAATTCCTACGAACACTTTTGTAGATGTGTGAGTAGGGTCGAATCCACAGAGATTGGTTTTAAATTAATTCCTTCAAAAATGAAATAATTAGGGGGAGTTTTGATTGTGAAGAAGAATAAAACTAAAAAGCTAATAAAATTATAAGAGATAAATATAAGAGAAGAGTATTCCAGTTAAAGATAGGATCACACTTAATTCCGCGGTTGATCATAGATGCAAAGATAACAATTATTCATGATAGATAAATTGGTTATGGCAATTGGTACGACCTAACGACCTCACCTTTTCTTACCTTGTGGATAGTCAAGGAACGTCCGTTGACTAAATCCCTAATCAGTAAACAACCTTGGGAACGTCCTCAAGATTTAATTTACCGACAGCATTAAGAACTAGAAAGGCCCAATTCTAACCAATAAATACCTACGAGGATTTATTTAAGTTAGATTGTGCATTCCCCACAACATAATCGAAAACTTCTACATAATCAATTATGTTGTGTTACCACTAGTTATCGAACTAAACAAACAATTACGGATTTGAAAGTTCAATTGGCTAGGCAAATATTCTTGACAATAAATCAGATTATTTGTAATAAAAGCACAGAGAACAACACAAATACCAATATGAATAAAAGTAGAAAGTATAAATTAGATCTCACAACCCGTTGGATTTAAGCATTCACCAAGTCTTCAACCGGAATGAGAGATTTAGCTAGACATGCTCATAGACGAACGCATGAAAAGCAAAATAATATAAAAACGTAGAGAAATAGAAGAGTTCAAAAGTTGTCTCTTAAAGTGAATTACATCACCTATTTATAATAGCAAGATGCCTAGTTCTACTAGGATTAGAAGTAGATTCCTAGTTGAACTAAAAGACTTATAGAGATAAAATCCTAATCCTAGTTAAACTCTTCCTTCATCAGAGGTAGTCCAAGCAGTTCCAAACTCTTGCCAGAATTTGAGTTTGAGTCTTGTTTGAATTTCCATTTTGGTGCTTTTCTTCATTTTCCAATTCTTTTGTCCTAATGCTGCAAAATAATATTTAATTAGGAGTATTTGATCACAAAAATAGGCTAAAATATTATATGAAATAAGTACAAAATGCGATTCTATCAAATATCCCCCCACTTAACCCTTTGCTCGTCCTCGATGCAAAGAAATAGAGATAAAATAGTTGAACAAGTTCAAACTTTATGGATCGCAGACGAAAGTAACAAGCAAGAATCTAGTTAAGTGTTCAAAGAATAGTACATCATATGATAAAGACAATTCAACAAGCTTCAAACAAGTTTTCACAAGATGATCTTCATGAAAACTAAGCATGGAAAACAAGTGGACTATGCTCTCATATCTCCCAATCTCTCAAGCGTTTTTGGTTGAGTGTTTCGCTCAAATGCTTGCTATGAAAATGCTTCACCATAGGCTTGATTATACACCAAAATCTCCACCACTTATAAATATGCACACACTTGAATCAAGAGGTCTTATATTTTGGTTATAATGGGGCTTTGGTTTGGGGGTAGGAAAAATAAGAAAAAATGAGGTGAAAATCCAAGGAACTAAATTAGAGCACCAAGTAATAGATGTAGGAATCCAAACTTTTCAAAATTGATTAATCTCATGCTCTTTCATGTCCCACTTTCCTCGACTTGAACTATGCCTTTCTTTCGAAGAGAGAAAATATATTTTTTTCTTCTCTTTTTTTTTTTTCTCTCTTTCTTTGTCTATTAAGGCATAGAACAAGATTGTCATGTGACATGTTAGCTCATAAACGTCCTTTACAATAATTGAGATATCCCCCCACTTAATGTCAAAACATATACTTAGAATACATCTTTGTTTCCTTGACGCTCTACTAGTCCTTGGAAGGGCCAAACAAGGATAATAAAAGACGATAGAGTTTGTTTATATTTGGGGTTGCATAACAAGGAATTAAGGCTTATAAGGCTCAAATGGGCTTACTAAGGGGATTTGTATGTAGGTGGTCTTTTTAAGCTAAAGGGGTTTTTATCCTAGTGCCTTTATCATTTTCAAGTGTATGCATAAAGATGTGGCCTCGATATGGTTCAAAGCAAGTTCTAGGAAGACAAAATCATGAAGCATTATCTCTCGAGAAAAGAAAAATTGTAGATTTTTATGAGTGTATAGGCTCAAAATTCCTCTCTAGGTAGGTTATGTCCACCAATTTTCCACATTCAATTTTCAAATCAAATCACCATTTGCAAAAATAAGTTCTTAACTGTAAGTTGTCAG
This sequence comes from Sesamum indicum, assembly GCF_000512975.1. NCBI lineage: Eukaryota > Viridiplantae > Streptophyta > Magnoliopsida > Lamiales > Pedaliaceae > Sesamum > Sesamum indicum. Next base: position 133,289 of record NW_011628052.1, on the reverse strand, counting down.
GAGTCATTAGATGCACATCCTTATCACACATTACCAAATTATTACTTGATTAGCCTAAGTCTTTGATCATAAAGCTAGTGTGAGAACAAGATAAAATAATATTTGCTTCAACAAATATGGAAGGGGTAGCAAGCATCAATCAAAATAATTAATCCACCACATTTTCTTTTCTATCAAAACAATCAAAACACCTTCCCCCCACTTAATTCCACATTGTCCCCAATGTGGTAAGCATGCTAGGACGATAAAAAAACAATCCCGGGGACACCTCAGCAAAATGGCATTGCTGAGAGGATGAACAGAACACTGAATGAGCGTGCGAGATGCATGCGATTGAAGAGCGGACTACCAAAGATGTTTTGGGCAGATGCAGTCAACACGGCTGCTTTCTTGATCAATCGAGGGCCTTCTGTCCCGTTGAACAACAGGATACCAGAAGGAGTCCCTTGTGGATGCTCATACCTTTTGACCTGCAAAAATCGATTTTAGTGGTATCACAACATTCACAAGAGGTTAGATGAGAGAGAAATAAATAACTGAGAAAAAGAAAAAGGACATGGGTTGCCTCCCAAGAAGCGCCTTTCTTTAACGTCTTTGGCTAGACGGGATGGTGTTTCTAGGTGATGGTGGGTTCCATGAGTTGTATTTTGTCTACTAAAGTTGATTGAAAACCTTCGTAGAATGGTTTAAGCCTATGCCCATTCACCGTGAACACTTTTTGAGTGGTTGGACTTTTGATTTCAACTGCACCATGAGGAAAAATATGAGTCACAACAAAAGGTCCAATCCAACGAGAACGCAGCTTACCCGGAAAAAGTTTAAGTTTGGAATGAAAAAGCAGCACTTTTTGCCCAATAACAAAGACTTTTCTTGAGATGGCTTGATCATGGAAAATTTTAGTCTTGTCTTTATAGATCTTTGAGTTTTCGTAAGCATCATTTCGAATTTCCTCAAGCTCTTGGAGTTGCAATTTTCTTTGACACCCCGTCTCATCCATCGTCATGTTGAGTTGTTTGATTGCCCAAAAAGCCCTATGCTCAAGTTCAACAGGAAGATGACAAGGTTTACCAAAAACTAAACGGTACGGGGACATACCTATTGGAGTCTTGTATGCAGTGCGGTAAGCCCATAACGCATCATCCAAGCGAACGCTCCAATCCTTGCGATTGGGATTGACCGTCTTTTCAAGTATGGACTTGATCTCACGATTGGAGACTTCGGCTTGACCATTTGTTTGCGGGTGGTAGGCAGTGGAGACTCGATGAGTTACATTGTACTTTTTGAACAAAGCACTTACCATCTTATTGCAAAAGTGAGTCCCTCGATCACTAATGATGGCTCTAGGCATCCCATACCGAGAAAAGATGTTAGTCTTCACAAAATCTATGACAGTTTTAGCATCATCCGTACGTGTGGCTTTTGCTTCAATCCACTTAGATACATAATCTACCCCAAGAATGATGTAAGATTTACCAAAGGATGAGGGAAATGGTCCCATAAAATCAATTCCCCATACATCAAAGATTTCACACACAAGTATGGAGGTTAGGGGCATTTGATCACGGGGACCGAGATTTCCCGTCATTTGGCAATTCTTACAAGATTTGCAGAATCGATAGGAATCCTTAAACAAATTTGGCCAAAATAAACCACATTCTAACACTTTCAATGCTGTTCGTTTAGGCCCAAAATGCCCCCCACAAGCATGAGAGTGACAAAATTCAAGAATAGATGTAACTTCGGATTCGGGTACGCACCTCCTTATGATTTGATCTGAGCAATACTTCCACAAATATGGATCGTCCCACACATAGTACTTTGCATCACTTCTAATTTTTTCTCTTTTTGCTCTAGACAAATCATTAGGCAAAGCATTAGTAGCAAGGAAATTTACTAGATCAGCGTACCATGGGATTATTCCTTGTGTGGCGAGGAGTTGTTCATCCGGGAATTCATCTTTTAAAGGGGGTGAATGTCCGTCGATTATTAATCGACTGAGATGGTCGGCAACGAGATTTTCCGCCCCCTTTTTGTCCTTAATGGTTAAGTCAAACTCTTGTAGTAAGAGTATCCACCGTATGAGCCTTGGCTTTGCGTCTTTTTTTGACAAGAGGTACCTAAGTGCTGCATGATCAGAATAAACAATCACTTTAGTACCAAGCAAATAAGAACGAAACTTTTCTAAAGCAAAGACAACAGCTAATAGTTCTTTTTCCGTGGTGGTGTAATTGCTTTGAGTGTTGTCTAACATCCTTGAAGCGTAGTAGATGACATGAGGGTCCTTTCCAACTCGTTGGCCTAGAACGGCGCCAATAGCATGGTTGCTTGCATCACACATGACCTCAAATGGTAGTTTCCAATTTGGAGGTTGAATTATTGGTGCGGAGGTCAAAGAATCTTTCAACTTGTCGAATGCCAGTTTGCATGCTTCATCAAACACGAATGTCTCATCCTTTTGCAACAACTTGCACAGGGGTTGAGTTATCTTGGAGAAATCCTTAATGAACCGTCTATAAAATCCTGCATGACCAAGAAAAGAGCGAATCTCCCGCACACTAGCGGGGTAAGGTAGGGATTTTATGACATCAATTTTAGCTGGATCGACTTCTATTCCTTTAGAAGATACGATATGCCCCAAAATCAAACCTTGATCAACCATAAAATGACACTTTTCATAATTAAGCACAAGGTTCTTCTCTATGCACCTTTCAAGAACTTTAGCCAATTTTCCCAAACAATCATTGAAAGAATTTCCATAAACAGTAAAATCATCCATGAATACCTCTATGAATTGTTCCACATAGTCAGAAAAAATGCTTACCATACATCTTTGGAATGTGGCGGGTGCATTGCATAAACCGAAGGGCATTCGTCGATAGGCAAATGTGCCGAAGGGGCACGTGAAGGTTGTTTTGTCTTGGTCGGCTGGTGCCACGGGTATTTGATGAAAACCTGCATCAAGAAGTTTTAAAATTTCTTTCTTTACCACTTCCATCATAGGCGGGTTCAATCGACGTTGTGCCTCTCGTGATGGTTTGGCTCCTTCTTCAAGCAGAATCCTATGCATGCACGTAGAAGGGCTTAGCCCCTTGATGTCGGCTATGGTCCAACCAATGGCCTCTCGGAACTCTCGAAGCACACGGATCAATTTTTCCTCTTCTAAGGAGGAAAGCTTGCTAGAGATGATCACCGGTAGAGTGTCGTTTTCTCCTAAGAAGGCATACTTTAGATGCTTGGGTAATCCTAGTGATGTACCTACTGCTTTCTTTTTGGATGCACTTCACCCTGTTGTGCAGGAATTGACAAATTATGATAATGAAGACCACGCCAAGTTAGTGCTAGAAAGGAGCCTCACACCCACACATGAGGCTCCTTTCTAGCACTAACTTGGCGTGGTCTTCATTATCATAATTTGTCAATTCCTGCACAACAGGGTGAAGTGCATCCAAAAAGAAAGCAGTAGGTACATCACTAGGATATCGCATGGATTCATATATATTAAATTTTATAATTTCACCATCAAATTCCATAGTGAGAGTACCATTGTGGACATCAATTTTTGTTCTAGCGGTTTTAAGAAATGGCCTTCCTAACAAAATAGATGTAGAATTGGGGGAGTTATCTTCCCTCATATCTATCACAAAGAAATCAGCAGGAAAAACCAATTCATTAACTTCTACTAAAACATCTTCAAGGACTCCTTCAGGATAAACAATAGAACGATCAGCAAGTTGAATCACAACACCCGTTTCTTTTAATGGACCAACATTCAAAGATTTAAAGATAGTAAGAGGCATGACATTTATAGAAGCACCCAAATCACACATGGCTCTCTTAATACCTATTAAACCAATTTTACAAGGGATAGAAAACATACCAGGGTCTTTGCATTTGGGGGGTAGTTTTTGTTGGAGAATTGCGGACACATTCTCCCCCATACTTACCCTTTCATTGCCTTTCAACTTTCCTTTGTTGGTGCACAGTTCTTTGAGAAATTTGGCATAGCGGGGTATTTGTTTAATTGCGTCAAGTAATGGAATGTTTACCTCCACTTTACGGAAAGTTTCGAAGATTTCCCTCTCTTCTCCTTCTTTTTTACCCTTAGCAAACCTTTCCGGGAAGGGTGGTTTTGTCACCAATGCCGTAGGAATGTCATTGCTGATTTGTTTGGATTTTTCAAGCTCTTCCTCTGTTGTGCCTTGTTGTGCGTCCCCATGCTTAATGCTAATTTCGGACTGTAGCTCTTTTCCACTGCGTAAAACAATAGCACTAGCATTTTGCTTAGGATTAATAATAGTTTGGGAAGGAAACTTACCTTGGCTAGTTGGCTCATTTGGGTTTCCAAATTTTGTACGCTCGAGCGGGTTTCTTGTTGGAATTGTTGGGTGCTCAAGGCGAGTGTCTTCACGATATCTTCCAGAGGCATACCATTATTGGGATTGGCTTGAGGTGGTGGTGGTGGTTGTTGGTGTGGAACCCTTTGAAAGTTTTGAGGTTGATTGCCATACCTCAAATTTGGGTGATCTCTCCATCCGGGGTTATAGGTATTGGAAAATGGGTCATATCTCCTTTGTTGTTGTTGAGAAAATCTACCAACGGCGTCAGCATGTTCGGTTGATTCTTCGTGAAGTGTAGGACAAGCGTCAGTGTAATGTCCCGAAGATGTACATATCCCACAAGTTTTGGCTTGTTGAATGCTTCCCCCTATAAATTTTTCAACAAGAGAAGTAAGTTTATCCAAACGTTCATCAAGAGAAGTACTTACCTCGTTTACCCTTTGTGGGGGGTTGTCGTTTCTATTACCGAATTGTTGATTATTAGCCGCCATGGTTGTGATTAGTTTGCGTGCTTCAGTAGGAGTTTTGTCATACAAAGCACCTCCACTAGCTGCATCCACCAAGCTTCTATTTGCCTCAGACAATCCTTCATAAAAATATTGAATTAGAAGATGGTCGGGAATTTGGTGATGAGGGCAACTCTCCACCAATTGTTTGAATCTTCCCCAATACTCATAGAAACTTTCACCGGAGAATTGGCGTATTCCACTTATTTCCTTTCGGATGTTTGTAGTCCTTGAAGCAGGGAAGTAGTTCTCAAGAAATAGTTTCTTGAGTTCGTTCCAACTAACAATAGATCCCGAAGGTAAGGAGTAGAGCCAATCTTTTGCTTTATCGCCCAATGAGAATGGAAAAGCTCTTAGCTTGACTTGTTCTTCGGTGACTCCTTGAGGTCTCATGCCGGAACACACCACATGAAATTCCTTGAGGTGTTTGTGTGGGTCTTCACCTGCAAGGCCACGAAAAATGGGAAGTAAGTGGATGAGACCGGATTTAAGTTCAAAATCAACATCTAAATTAGGATATTCAATGCAGAGTGGTTGTTGATTTAAGTCAAGCGAAGTCATCTCTTTGATCGTTCGTTCGGGATTTTGGGCCATGACTTCGTCTTTAGAGTCGTTAGACGTGGACACGTCTAACTCAGAGTCTGCTGCTGGTTTGGAAGAAGTAGAAGCCTCTTCCTTATGTCGCTTGGTTTCTTTTCGAAGTCTACGAGTGGTTTTCTCGATCTCTGGATCAAATTCAAGTTCACCTGTACGAGAAGAACGTGACATAAAACCAAGTAACAAGAAAAAGAAATTAATTTAAAGACACCAATCCCCGGCAACGGCGCCAAAATTTGATGAGTGTCGAATCCACCAAAAATAATTCCTACGAATACTTTTGTAGATGTGTGAGTAGGGTCGAATCCACAGAGATTGGTTTTAAATTAATTCCTTCAAAAACGAAAATAATTAGGGGGAGTTTTGATTGTGAAGAAGAATAAAACTAAAAAGCTAATAAAATTAGAAGAGATAAATATAATAGAAGAGTATTCTAGTTAAAGATAGGATCACACTTAATTCCACGGTTGATCATAGATGCAAAGATAACAATTATTCATGATAGATAAATTGGTTATGGCAATTGGTACGACCTAACGACCTCACCTTTCCTTACCTTGTAGATAGTCAAGAAACGTCCGTTGACTAATTCCCTAATCAGTAAACAACCTTGGGGACGTCCTCAAGATTTAATTTACCGACAGCATTAAGAACTAGAAAGGCCCAATTCTAACCAATAAATTCCTACGAGGATTTATTTAAGTTAGATTGTGCATTCCCCACAACATAATCGAAAACTTCTACATAATCAATTATGTTGTGTTACCACTAGTTATCGAACTAAACAAACAATTACGGATTTGAAAGTTCAATTGGCTAGGCAAATATTCTTGACAATAAATCAGATTATTTGTAATAAAAGCACAGAGAACAACACAAATACCAATATGAATAAAAGTAGAAAGCATAAATTAGATCTCACAACCCGTTGGATTTAAGCGTTCACCAAGTCTTCGACCGGAATGAGAGATTTAGCTAGACATGCTCATGGAAGAACGCATGAAAAGCAAAATAATATAAAAACGTAGAGAAATAGAAGAGTTCAAAAGTTGTCTCTTAAAGTGAATTACATCACCTATTTATAATAGCTAGATACCTAGTTCTACTAGGATTAGAAGTAGATTCCTAGTTGAACTAAAAGACTTATAGAGATAAAATTATAATCCTAGTTAAACTCTTCCTTCATCAGAGGTAGTCCAAGCAGTTCCAAACTCTTGCCAGAATTTGAGTTTGAGTCTTGTTTGAATTTCTATTTTGGTGCTTTTCTTCATTTTCCAATTCTCTTGTCCTAATGCTGCAAAATAATATTTAATTAGGAGTATTTGATCACAAAATAGGCTAAAATATTATATGAAATAAGTACAAAATGCGATTCTATCACAAAGAAAAAAGAAAGTACCTACGAACTAAGAGGATTAGAAAAGCAATATCTAGCGGGAAGGTGCTCGAAACCGTGAGGTGCCTGTAGTATTTTTTTTGATACCTGCCATGGTATGGAGGAAACTGTATGGTAAGAATGGCCATCACTTTATGATTTGTGCTTCTGACTATTTGACGTTACACTTACTATCATTTAAAAGAGTATTATATATATATATTATATATTATTATGGTTGATTACATTTAGACCCCTTCAAAAATGTGAAATTACACTTCCCTTAAAAAAATTTTGGAATTATATTTACACCTCACCAATAATTTGCAATTTATACTTGACCCCTTTACATTCATTGTGTATAGGAATGTGGTGAATATGTTGAAACCAGCAAGGAGAAAAGATGGATAATCTTATTGTTTTTTATTCTTTTGCATTTGTCTTTTCTTCCACTGTGTTCAGATCTTGTTTTGTTAGAAGTGATATGTGCCATTGTAGGATAATGCTAATTATATGGCATCGCTAATATATAAAGCAAATTAGATGTTCTCTTTACTAAGCGCATATTTAAATGCACTACAAAACCTCAAGTGGCGGAGAAGGCCATAACTTATGAGACAACATCAGGTATATGGATTTAGAGATAAAAGGTTAATTACACTTAAATCTTTCTTAGAAATGCGGAATTATACATTCTTTCAAAAATTATTGAAATTATATTTATGCTCCTTCGAAAATTTTCTATTTACTCCTCTTTTACCTAATTGTATGTTATCGCTATTATATAAAGCGAATTAGATGTTCTCTTTACTGAGCGCATTTCTGAATGCACTACAAAACCTCTAATTTTTATCCAAAAAATAACCAACAATAGTTTCCATTGAATGAATAATGGATCCGGACCTAAAAATAATAATTGTTTGGAATAAGCATGAGTAATCAAATAAAAAATAAAGCACTGCGATAGGACCCCATTCCTAGAGCTAATATCATATAACCCAATTGCTACATTGTCGAATAGGCCAAACCCCTCTAAATGTCTTTTTGAGCAAACGCTAAAGTAGCTCTTAATAAGGGACGGAGAAGGCCAAAACTGATGAGACAACATGACGTACATGAATTTAGAGATAAAAGGTTAATTACACTAAAATCTTTCCTGGAAATGCGAAATTATAAACTGTGTTGAAATTATATTTATGCCCCTTCAAAAATTTTCTGTTTACTCCTCTTTATGTTATGATTTGTACTAAAAATTCTAAAGTAGCTATGCCTACTACACTCAATTCAGTGCTAGTTAACAAACTTAGATTGTTCGTAGTGGAAAGTATCCAGTAGCTCTCCAAAACTCCCAAGCTAGTTGAGCAGGACAACCTTCTTAGCAGGAAAAAAACAAACACCTAGTGAGTAAGGCACTAGCAACCAAGTTCCTGCTGGTTTCCAGCAGGATGACCTTGCATCTACCGATATGGAGGAAGTTCCCCAAGGAACCACCAGAGAGCTAATACTCTCTCATGAAGAGGATGATGGAATTCCCCCAAGAAGAAAGGAAGGAAGTCCCGCTCCTGAAATGTGGTATCCCTTTCAATGCTAAAATCTTGGAAAAGGGGTTCCCTGTTCATTTTAGGGCGCCTTCGCATGTACCCGCTTAAAATGGCACCGTCGACCCAGCTGAGCACCTTTGTAAGTTTAAAAATGAAACACGACTATATAGGTACAGTAATGGTATTAGGTATCGTGTATTTCATACTACACTAACCGATTCTGCTAAAACTGGTTCAACCAGCTTCCACCTGGATCAGTTAGGTCTTTTACAGAATTTAGTGCTATTTTTCCTATATTAGTCTGCTAACAACACAAAGTTTGAAAATCAGGCATTAGCCTCTTTGACGTGATGCAAAAGGAAAAAGAGACACTAAGGGTGTACAATGAATGCTTCAACAAGGCCATTATGGAGGTCCCTGCTACACATCTAGAAATCCTAATCTGTGCTATCACGCAAGGGATCCATAGTAGACCTCTCTTGAAATCCCTGACCAAGGATCCTGTTTCTGACTTCTAAAACCTATTGGCTCAGCAAACAGGTACATAAACCTAAAAGACACCTATTTGACAAAGAAGGACAATCCACATAATCAAAAGAGGGACAATGAAGGGCCTTCCTCCCGCTGGAGTAGGAGAGAGCCCAGAGGATGATTTAACCCTTTGTCCGAAGAATGAACATTGCACTCCACTCATAACTAGCCCAACATGGATCTCATGGCTATAAACCGAACCCCTTCTCTATAGTGGCCTAAAGATTCTGAAGAGGGACCCCAATTCCCTAAAATGAAATACACTTGCAGATATCATAGGGAGTATGGGCATGAAGCTTAAGCAAGAGATAGAAAGACTTCTATAAATCGACTACCTGAAGGACTATGTAAACCTAGAATAGAAGCTCGAATTGAAGGAAAAATGCTCTCGCCATCACAGCTCCTACAGGAGTGAGGAGCAAACAGAGATTCCTCTAAAGGGAGTATAGAATGGAGAAGCTCGCAACTGAGGAGCATAGCCTAGAGAACACCTTTACCAAAGGTGTGATACACATGATAGCAAGAGGACCTACTGATGGAGACTCTGGACTAGCTAGAGCGCCCATGTCGGCTTCTAAAATCATCATGGAGATTGATCACAAAGTGCCAGCAGGGGATCCCATGATCCACTTCAATTTTGCTGAATGACAGGGTGTACATTTACCACATAATATCCACTAGTTATTTCTGCCACTTTAGCTAATTATACAATTCAATGCATTTTTGTTGACTCTGGCAGCTCCGTAGATGTCCTCTTCTACAAGGTTTACTAGAAGATGGAGCTGGACGATATCCTGCCAGAGCTAGTCAGCCTCTCATTATATAACTTTGCAGGAAAAGGTGGTACATCCATTGGGTCAGATCTTGCTTCCTCTTTCATTAGGAGCTGAACCCACCAGTGGCATATATGTGTAGACTTTTGAAATGTTAATAAAAACATGCCCAAAAATTTTTATCCTTAACCTTGTAAAACACCAGCTGGTAGTTTCCAGCTCTTGTCCTGAATTGCTAAGTCTAACGGATACCTCATAAGGTTATCACCAAATTATGTTTAACCTCGGCGAGTTAGTTTCATCACATTGAGGGGGGCTATTGCTACATTGTTATGCCAATCAAGCTGTAAAATGCAAGTGTTACCTAAGAACATCTGGTAGACCACATGTTTCCAGAGCAACTAGGATGTAAAATGGAGGAGTACATAGATGACATGCTGGTGAAGAGCTGACAGGTGGACTAGCACGTCATTGACCTAGTTGAGATATTTAGTGTGCTGAGGAGATACCATATCAAATTAAATCCAACTAAATGTGTCGTTGGAGCCCTGAGTGGCATAATCTTAGGATACATGATCACAAAAAAAGGGATTGAGGTCAGTCTAGATAAGATCTGAGTTATCCAGGAGATGAAGCCTCTTGCCAACCTTAATGAAGTCCAGAAACTAGTTGTTTGTATAGCAACCCTTAGCAGGTTTATATCCCGCTCAGCAGAGTGCAATTTACCATTCTTCAAAGCTCTCTAAAACACCAAGAACTTCGCTTAGAATCAGGCGTGCCAGCTAGTGGTGGACGTCGGGTCGAGTTTGTAATTTTGGATAGTTCCAGTGGGGTACCTGTACCCTACTTGATTTTTGTCGGGTACCTGAAATTCACCCTCCCTTTTTCTTAAAAAAGTTTTATTGATTTTAATTTTTTTTTGTAACTAATAATAAATAAAAGTTATAGCATTCATCTTAACAAATCCACAGTTATTCAAATCCACAAATCACAGTCAAATTAAAACAACAATTCAAGTTTTACAATCAACCAAATGAGTATGACAATCAACATATCTTTCAATTTTTACATTCATTCAAAATAAAAATGCTTTGAGTTGAATTGCCTTTGAAATTCGATCACCACAATCTTGAAATTTTGGCCTCTACATCTGCAAATTATTAAAAACAATTAATATTGCAAAATATAATATAAATGAAAAAAGCAGAAGTTGTTTCGACAGCTTCTTTGTTAAAGAAGCCGCCGAAACAATTTCTTTAAATTAAAGAAGAAGATCTTCTAAATTGAAGTTGTTACTTAAAGAAGTTGCTCAGCTTCAATTAATTATTAGAAATTCTTATTAACTAAATAACAAAAAATATTAAAAATAATACTAAGCTTTAGATTTAGAGCTCTAATTTTATTATCTTCTTTTGACATTTTAAAATTTCAAATTTTAAGCAAAGAGAAGATATATTTTTTTTTGGGGTTTGGAAGGTTGGAGAACTTGGGGATTGAGATTTTGGAGAAAAAGAGTAAGAGAGAAGAGGAAGGAAGAGAGAAGAAGGGGGAGAAAATAAAATCCTGAGCTAGCACAAAAACAAAAGTAAGGAAATCCTACCTGAACACTGTCCCGATTTTTTAATTCCGATATTGGGTAAACCGTTACCCAATTTGTTTTTAAAAATACCCGAACCCGATCTGGTCGGGTCGGGCCAAGCAACGGTACCCCAAGGTACAGAAACTAGTTTTTGCTTTAGTAATATTATTACTTAAGCTACGTCCTTATTTTTTATCGCATTCCATTATTGTTCGTACTAACACTCCCCAATAAGCTACATTAGGGAAAATGAAACTTAGGATGATCAAGTAGGTTGTTGAGCTCACTGTATATGACATTTCTTACCCCTAGAATAGCCGTCAAGGCCCAACCACTAGCTAAGTTCATTAATGAAACCATTCCTCCTGATGAGGACGAAAGAAATTAGTTTCTACATGTCGATGGAGACGAGCACGCAAGGAGACGAGCCACTCTTCTAGAATTGTCCTCACCAGCCCGCAAAGAGGCAAGCCACTCCTCCAAACTTGTCCTCACCAGCCCGTAAGGGGACGAACTAGAATATGCACTAAGATTTCATTTCAAGCCTCTAATAATGAGTCTCCTTATAGTAGGAATGAAAATGGCACTCGATGCAAGATATACATGAAGGATCATGTGGATCCCACATGGGTGGGATGGTTCTTGCAGGTAAAGTTTTACGAGTCGAAGACTTCTTGTCCACTCTCAAAAGGGATACAGTAGATCGGTTGATTAGATGCGGACAATGTCAAAAGCATGCACCCTGTCATCCACGTGCCAGCTGAACCATTCAAGGAACACTCATCCCCTTGTCTATTTTCCTAGTGGGGAATAGACATAGTGGGTCATTTCTCAGCTACTCAAGGACAATGCAAGATTCATACTGGTAGTAGTGGACTAGTTTAGTTAGTGGTTGGAAGCTGAGTCCTTTATCAAGATCACAAAAAATGAAGTGCCCAAGTTCCAATGGAAAACATCATTTGTAGGTAAGGTTTACCTCATGTGCTTATTTCTGACAATGGTCGTCAGTTTCAAGGTTGAAAGATCCAAGATTGGTGTGCTGATCTAGGCATCCAGCAGCGCTTCACTTTAGTAGCCTACCCCCAAGCAAATGGGCAAGCAGAAGTTACAAACTGCATACTGGTGCAAGGAATCAAAATCAAGTTAGATCTAGCAGGAGGATTGTAGGTCGATACCATGCCTAGCGTATTGTGGTCTTACAGGACTAACCCTAGAGAAACGGCAGAGATAAACCTTTTAACCTGGTATATGGCTCAATAGTCGCTATCCTTGTAGAGGCAAGACCGAAAACCTACAAAACGAGCACTACGAGTAGGAAAGTAATGATACTCTACTACGTACCCACCTAGACTTGATAGATAAGGTTTGAGAGATTACGCGTACTCGCATGGAAACATACATATAGAAGGTGGTCAACGTGTGACGTCTGTAGAATTTTTCACGTAATTGAGAGACTAATTGGTAATTATTAGAAATTTAAATTTTATTAATAAATAAATTATAGATTGAATTTGGGACATAATAAAACTTGAATGGATTAAATTGGAGTTCGTAATAATATTTGAAAGCATATTATATTAATTAAGAAAATTAAGAAGGACATAATAGTAATTATTAAAAAGAATTTAAAAAAAAAAAAAAGAAAAAAGAGGGGGTGGGCAGTGGCATGTGCTGCCACCGCCTCACCAACCATTAAATATATATATGAATGTTAATTGCACACATACACATACATTCACAAAAACACACACTCATACACACACAGAAACGCACACACATTTCGTAAAAAAACAGAGGTATGGATGTTGAATTTTAATTTTTAATAATTTATATAATTATATTATTTAATTACTCCATTTATTAAATGTTAATTATATTGAGCGGTGAATTATTTAACTTGAGTATTTTATGATTTTGGCTATTTAAATTAGTGTCGTATTAAATATCACAATTGCTATAAAAAAATGATATAGTTGAGCAATTAAATTATTTGATTTGTTAGATTTAATTATCCTTATAGTTAATTTACACAATTCCAGCGGAATGATTAATCAAATATGTAATTCTATGTATTATTGCTTAATTAAATTTTATAGCAACGGTAAATTAACAGAAAATTCATAGAAATACTTCGGATGTTATATTTTAGGAAAATTATGTTATTAAAGAGGAAAATGAGGTTTCAATGGTAATATAATTTACGAATGTTATTAAAAATGATAGTTATAAATATATAAGGGGTTTGATTAAGTGAATTCTTATGAATTATTTGGTAAATTAAATATATTGATTATACGTATCATAATTTATTATAGGACGTGACGACAAGGTAGAGGGTTGAGCAGTCCCTCGTAAAATAGAAGCATTTTGGGATATAAGGTAAGTATAGCTAATTGGATTTATATATATACATATGTGTGCGTGTGTGTAGTATTGTATATATTATATATATTGGTTTCTTGGATGCGATCATGGACTTGGCTTTATATTATTATACGTGGCTTTCGTATATTGATTGTTTACATAATTAGTTGTGGATTATTTGAATATTGGTGAAATTGTTACTATGTGATATGTAATGGTAATGTAGGGATATGCGGGATATGATTATGTGATAATCATATAATTGATTGTTGATGATATCTAATTGGGAGTTGTTATTGAGGAAGTGATTATTATAAAGAATAGAACGACGATTATGAGTTGAAATAAAAGATGATGCTTACCTAGTTGGAAACACAGTCAATGGTTTATGAAAATGTGATTGATGATAATGTGATTGATATTGATATATGAAAAATATGTGAATTAAGCTAGGTACCATGGCGCGTAAGGTACCGGGGTATTCCGGGGCAGCAGGGAATATCTTGTGGGGGGTACCATGTTTGTTGTGATGTCCTGTGCTATATTGCTACACAGCTGAAGTAAAAGAGTGTGGGGATATCACACAACGGGTATCCTGTGCTGTATATGATATGATGATGGCCGGCGAAACCATTGACTGATGTACTCCAGTTAGAGTAAGTGGGGCCCTTAACTAATAAATGATAACGGATGAATATTATGTCGTGGATTGATTTACAGTTGTGAGTATGTATTGTTGCTTATACTTGATGTTGCTGTATGACGAATGGTTGTTGTCGGTATGACTGTATGTACGTGAATCTTTATCTGTGTATATATATATAGACTGATCAGCTATACTTATTGAGTAGGCAGCTCACTCCTTGCCACGTACTTTTCAGGAGATAGGTCACACTGACTAGCCACATTGACTTTGAGCGGTGCCGTCGTCTTTATTAGGTGGGTCAGCCGTGACTTCTGAAGCCAAAGTTTTTGATTGTTGGGTTGTAAATATTCTGGTCTTTTATCAGGAATTATGTTTAAAGTTGTGGTATGATTTTCTTGAGGTTATGAACACGAGAACATGTAGTGAGGGTAAATATGAATTTTTGGTGGTATCTAATACCTTTTATTATGCTGATAAATTAGAATTTATTTTACGAGTTGAAAGAGAATTACTTATAGAATGAGTTCTGATTAAAGAAAGGATGAAATAGCGATAATTAGATGTAGCGAGTAGGGGGCGCTACATTGGGTGGTATCAGAGCAGGTCTACGTTTATAGGGTAATGATTGTGAGATGTCTTTAATGATTGAATTGTTTAATGTAGGATGGCTTCTCAAAGTACACGTGCTGACCCAGTAGCTAATAGGGAAGAGTCAGCGGAGTCCGTAGAGGGCTCAGTGGCACCTGCAAGTGCAGGTGAGGTGGAAGTAGGTCGAGAGGGTGTTGGTGCTGAGGCTCCTATTCCTCCCGGTGGTGTTCCAGTGGTTGGATTACCACCAGAGTATGCACAAATATTTCAAATGGCTTTTCAGGCCCAAGCACAAGCACAAGCGCAGTTACTTGCACAGGTGCGCGCATCCACTCCAGTGCCAGCACCAGTAGTTCCTACCATTGATCGTAACTATGAAAGAATCAGGAAGATGGGGGCTACAGAATTTGAGGGTACACTAGACCCAGAGGTTGCTGAGAGATGGTGGGAAAAAGTCGAAGATGTGATGAACTTAATAAATTGCACTCCAGAGGATCGACTTAAGTACGTTGTTTCTTTGTTCGTGGGTAATGCCTTGATTTGGTGGAGGTCTGTAAAGAGGGGATATGAGCCAAGAGAAATAACTTGGGCTGAGTCTCAGAAAGAATTTGATGATAAATACAGACCCAAGATGTACCGAGACAAGAAGAGGATGGAGTTTCTGAATTTAGTGCAAGGGGATGATCAAACAGTGGCAGAATATGAACTCTGTTTTGCAGCATTAGCCAAGTATGCACCGGAAGCAATAGAGATGCAGGAGGATCGTTGCTACCGTTTTGAACAGGGGCTACGACCGGAGATCGGACTAGGCCTCGTCATCAGAATTACAAATTTTAAAACTCTTGTTGAATCGGCGGTTCGGATGGAAGAAGCAGTAATGGAGGACAAGAAGAAGGGGGAAGAGAAGAGGAAATCAACATATGCAATAGGGGAATCGAGTAGGTTGACCAAGAGGGGAACCGGTCGCTCATTCTCAGCGGGAAGTGGGAGTTTTACACGTGGTGGTTCCATTTTTCGAGGAAGTAGTGGACAGAGGTTTGGGGGATCCACGGGCTTTAACAGGGGTTCGTTTGAACGCAGTTCATTTGCTACGCCTTCTACTGGATCAGGAAGGATCCACGGGCTTTAACAGGGGTTCGTTTGAACGCAGTTCATTTGCTACGCCTTCTACTGGATCAGGAAGGGGATTTGGACCGAGTTATGGTAGAGGACCAGTTTTTCCTCCGAGTTGTTCTACCTGTGGAAGACAACATCAAGGGCCATGTTGGAGACGGGATAATATACCGAAGACTTGCTATCGCTATGGAGGTAGAGGACACATAGCCAGAAATTGTTCCAGTCAGACTATAGGCGTGGTTGAAAGTGTTGCTAGCGGGACCCAGAGCCAAAGCAGTGTTGGGAGTAGTGACAGGGGAACTGGGAGAGGCAGCACTGGCAATAGAGATAGTGGCCACACTATTGGTAGTGGTATGAGGGGGCCTGGAGCACAAGGTACTCAGGGACAGACCCAGGCAAGGATATATAACATTACTAGAGAGGAAGCCCTAGCATCGAATGACGTGATATCAGGTACGATATTGTTATATGACATTGCGGTTTATGTTTTGATTGATCCTGGCTCTACACATTCATATATTTCATCCAAATTTGCATCTAAAGTACTGGGAGAGAATAGTCCGTTGGGATGTAATTTGATGGTTTATTTGCCCGTGGGAGGGGGTGTGATAGTGAACAGATGTAATTTGATGGTTTATTTGCCCGTGGGAGGGGGTGTGATAGTGAACAGTGTTAGAAAAGGGAGTTTGATGTGATTTTGTGGATGGATTGGTTAGCGCAACATAAAGCAATAGTTGACTGTTATAAAAAGCAAGTGATGATCGAATGTTCTGGCGAATCAAAAGTAATATTTGTGGGGGATCGTCAGGTAGTACCAGTTTGTGGTAGAGGACACATAGCCAGAAATTGTTCCAGTCAGACTATAGGCGTGGTTGAAAGTGTTGCTAGCGGGACCTAGAGCCAAAGCAGTGTTGGGAGTAGTGACAAGGGAACTGGGAGAGGCAGAGGCAGAGGTAGAGGCGCGGATAGCAGAGATAGTGGCCACGCCATTAGTAGCGGTATGAGGGGGGTTGGAGCACAAGTTACTCAGGGACAGACCCAGGCAAGGATATATAACATTACTAGAGAGGAAGCCCTAGCATCGAATGACGTGATATCAGGTACGATATTGTTATATGACATTGCGGTTTATGTTTTGTCCTGGCTCTGCTCTACACATTCATATATTTCATCCAAATTTGCATCTAAAGTACTGGGAGAGAATAGTCCGTTGGGATGTAATTTGATGGTTTATTTGCCCGTGGGAGGGGGTGTGATAGTGAACAGTGTTAGAAAATGGAGTTTAGTGGGAATCGGAGATGTAAATTTACCTGTAGACCTTATAGTGCTGGATTTGAAGGAGTTTGATGTGATTTTGTGGATGGATTGGTTAGCGCAACATAAAGCAATAGTTGACTGTTATAAAAAGCAAGTGATGATCGAATGTTCTGGCGAATCAAAAGTAATATTTGTGGGGGATCGTCAGGTAGTACCAGTTTGTGTAATATCAGCCATGGAGGCAAAACGATTGATGTTAGAGGGTTGTGAAGCATATCTAGCCTATGTGGTAGATACCGAAAAGGTTAATCCCGCGTTGGAAGAAATCCCGGTTGTGAGAGACTTCCCTGAAGTATTTCCTGATGACTTACCAGGATTGCCACCGCATAGGGAAGTGGATTTTGCCATGGAAACTCTTTCAGGAGTTGCCCCAATTTCTATTGCGCCGTACAGAATGGCTCCAGTGGAATTACAAGAGCTCAAAAAGCAAATCGAAGAATTATTAGGGAAAGGGTTTATCAGGCCGAGTACTTCGCCGTGGGGAGCACCAGTGTTGTTTGTGAAGAAAAAAGATGGGAGCATGAGGTTATGCATCGACTACCGCCAATTAAATAGAGTAACAGTGAAGAATAAATATCCATTGCCGAGGATTGATGACCTGCTAGACCAGTTAAAGGGAGCTACAATATTTTCAAAGATCGATTTGAGATCTGGTTATTGGCAGTTGAGGATAGCAGAGAATGACATACCGAAGACAGCTTTCCGTACTCGTTACGGTCATTATGAGTTTCTGGTGATGCCTTTTGGGTTAACAAATGCAACAGCGGCATTCATGGCATTAATGAACCGTGCATTTCAAGAATATCTGGATCACTTTGTTATTGTGTTTATAGATGATATTTTGGTATACTCGAGGGATAGAGATGAGCATGAACAACATCTGAGGATGGTGTTGCAGATTTTGAAAGAGAAGGAATTATATGCTAAGTTAAGCAAATGTGAATTTTGGGTAAATCAGGTGGTTTTCCTTGGGCATGTAGTATCTGGTGATGGGGTTATGCCTGACCCTTCAAAAGTAAAGGCTATTATGGAATGGAGAGTGCCAAAGAACGCCACTGAAGTTCGAAGCTTCTTAGGGTTGGCTGGATATTACAGGAGATTTGTTGAGGGTTTCTCTATAATGGTCGGTCCTCTAACCAAGTTGCTCAGAAAGGGGATAGAATTTCAGTGGACGGAACAGTGTCAACAAAGTGTTGATGAGTTGAAGAAGAGACTGACCTCCAATCCAATTTTGGTGTTGCCATCTGGTAGCGGTGGATATATAGTGTATACAGATGCTTCTAAACGGGGTTTGGGATGTGTGTTGATGCAAAACGGAAAGGTAATTGCTTATGCGTCCCGTCAATTGAGGAACCATGAATTAAATTATCCTACACATGACTTGGAGTTAGCCGCGATTGTGCATGCACTGAAGATCTGGAGACATTACTTGTACGGAGAAAAATTTCAGATCCTTACTGACCATAAAAGTTTGAAATCACAGAAGGAATTGAATTTGAAACAGAGAAGATGGATAGAATTGCTGAAGGATTATGATTGCACTATTGACTTCCATCCAGGGAAAGCGAACGTGGTAGAAGATGCCTTGAGTAGAAAGAGTTCAAGTACATTAGCCAATCTGAGGAGTCACAATCAGACATTGCTACTGGAGATGAGGTCTATGAATACGAAACTAGAAGTTGATCAGGTAGCGGGTTTATTGGCAACCTTGCAAATTAAGCCAGACTTTGTGGATCAGATCAAAGAAGCACAGACTCGAGATGCTTTCTTATTACGAATGTTGGAAAGAATAAGACTTGGTAAGAAAATAAATTTTTCAATAAGAGGTGATGGAGTAATAGTGAATGGGGGACGAGTTTGTGTGCCTGATACAGACGGGTTACGCGAAGCAATTTTGCAGGAAGCTCATAATGCACCATATGCAATGCACCCTGGTACTACAAAAATGTATCGAAATTTAAGACCCTATTACTGGTGGCAGACAATGAAGAAGGATGTGGCTGAATTTGTGGCTAAATATATGATGTGTCAGCAAGAAAGGTAGAACATCAGGCACCAGCAGGTAAACTGCGACCTCTATCAATACCAGAATGGAAGTAGGAGAAGATCACTATGGATTTTGTCGTGGGGTTGCCACGAACATTCAGAAAGCACGACGCTATTTGGGTAATTGTGGATAGATTGACAAAATCTGTTCATTTCTTGCTGGTACGAATAACTGATTCACTGGATAAGTTAGCTGGGTTATACATTTCTGAGATACTGAGATTACATGGAGTGCCTGTATCGATTGTGTCAGATAGAGATCCCCGATTTACGTCACGCTTTTGGGAAATTTTACAAAGGGCATTGGGCACAAAATTGCATTTCAGTACCGCATTTCATCCTCAAACAGATGGCCAGTCAAAAAGAACGATACAAACCCTAGAAGATATGATGAGAGCTTGTACAATGGAGTTTAAGGGCAACTGGGATGATCATCTACCTCTAATGGAGTTTGCATATAATAACAGTTTCCACTCTAGTATCGGTATGGCTCCCTATGAAGCTTTATATGGAAGAAGGTGTCGCAGTCCGATTTGTTGGGATATAGAAGGATTAAGACAACTAGAAGGTTCGAAATTGGTGCAGGAAACAGTGGAAAAGGTACAGGTAGTTAAGAAATATTTGAAAGCAGCACAAGATCGACAAAAAAGTTATGTTGATCAACACCGAAAAGAGATGGAGTACGAAGTAGGTGATAAGGTTTTCCTGAAGATATCTCCTTGGAGGGGAATTCTGAGGTTTGGCAGGCAAGGAAAGCTGAGTCCGAGATACATTGGGCCGTGTGAAATTATTGAAAGAATCGGACCACTAGCGTATCGACTGGCATTACCGGCAGAGTTATCACAAATACATGATGTTTTTCATATTTCGATGTTGCGACGATATCGGTCTGATCCTAGTCACATTATTCATGAGCCGGAGGTAGAGATTTATGAGGAGTTAACATATGTGGAGGAGCCTGCAGAGATTTTGGATAGGAATGTAAGGAAATTAAGAAATAAAGATATACCGATGGTAAAGGTAAGATGGAGTCATCATTCCCCGAGGGAAGCGACTTGGGAGGTTGAGGAGCATATGAAAGAGAAATATCCCTATTTATTCCATTGAGCGGGTAAGTTACTTAAATTTCGGGGACGAAATTTTTATTAGGAGGGGAGAATTGTGACGTCCGTAGAATTTTTCACGTAATTGAGAGACTAATTGGTAATTATTAAAAATTTAAATTTTATTAATAAATAAATTATAGATTGAATTTGGGATATAATAAAACTTGAATGGATTAAATTGGAGTTCGTAATAATATTTGAAAGCAAATTATATTAATTAAGAAAATTAAGAAGGACGTAATAGTAATTATTAAAAAGAATTTAAAAAAAAAATAGAAAAAAAAGGGGGTGGGCAGTGGCATGTGCTGCCACCGCCTCACCAACCATTAAATATATATATGAATGTTAATTGCACACATACACATACATTCACAAAAACACACACACTCATACACACACAGAAACGCACACACATTTCAAAAAAAAACAGAGGTATGGATGTTGAATTTTAATTTTTAATAATTTATATAACTATATTATTTAATTACTCCATTTATTAAATATTGATTATATTGAGCGGAGAATTATTTAACCGGAGTATTTTATGATTTTGGCTATTTAAATTAGTGTCGTATTAAATATCATAATTGCTATAAAAAAATGATATAGTTGAGCAATTAAATTATTTGATTTGTTAGATTTAATAATCCTTATAGTTAATTTACACAATTCCATCGGAATGATTAATCAAATATGTAATTCTATGTATTATTGCTTAATTAAATTTTATAGCAACGGTAAATTAACAGAAAATTCATAGAAATACTTCGGATGTTATATTTTAGGAAAATTATGTTATTAAACAGGAAAATGAGGTTTCAATGGTAATATAATTTACGAATGTTATTAAAAATGATAGTTATAAATATATAAGGGGTTTGATTAAGTGAATTCTTATGAATTATTTGGTAAATTAAATATATTGATTATACGTATCATAATTTATTATAGGACGTGACGACAAGGTAGAGGGTTGAGCAGTCCCTCGTAAAATAGAAGCATTTTGGGATATAAGGTAAGTATAGCTAATTGGATTTATATATATATATGTGTGCGTGTGTGTAGTATTGTATATATTATATATATTGGTTTCTTTGATGCGATCATGGACTTGGCTTTATATTATTATACGTGGCTTTCGTATATTGATTGTTTACATAATTAGTTGTGGATTATTTGAATATTGGTGAAATTGTTACTATGTGATATGTTATGGTAATGTAGGGATATGCGGGATATGATTATGTGATAATCATATAATTGATTGTTGATGAAATCTAATTGGGAGTTGTTATTGAGGAAGTGATTATTATAAAGAATAGAACGACGATTATGAGTTGAAATAAAAGATGATGCTTACCTAGTTGGAATCACAATCAATCGTTTATGAAAATGTGATTGATATTGAGATATGAAAAATATGTGAATTAAGCTAGGTACCATGGCGCGTAAGGTACCGGGGTATTCCGGGGCAGCAGGGAATATCTTGTGCTTGTTAGCTACACACTGGGGTGGTGTGGGGGTACCATGTTTGTTGTGATGTCCTGTGCTATATTGCTACACAGCTGAAGTAAAAGAGTGTGGGGATATCACACAACGGGTATCCTGTGCTGTATATGATATGATGATGGCCGGCGAAACCATTGACTAATGTACTCCAGTTAGAGTAAGTGGGGCCCTTAACTAATAAATGATAACGGATGAATATTATGTCGTGGATTGATTTACAGTTGTGAGTATGTATTGTTGCTTATACTTGATGTTGCTGTATGACGAATGGCTGTTGTCGGTATGACTGTATGTACGTGAATCTTTGTCTGTGTATATATATATATAGACTGATCAACTATACTTATTGAGTAGGCAGCTCACTCCTTGCCACGTACTTTTCAAGAGATAGGTCACACTGACTAGCCACATTGACTTTGAGCGGTGCCGTCGTCTTTATTAGGTGGGTCAGCCGTACACTGACTAGCCACATTGACTTTGAGCGGTGCCGTCGTCTTTATTAGGTGGGTCAGCCGTGACTTCTGAAACCAAAGTTTTTGATTGTTGGGTTGTAAATATTCTGGTCTTCTGTCGGGATTTATATTTTAATTTGTGGTATGATATTCCTTGAGGTTATGTACATGAGGACATCTAGTGGGGGTAAATTTGAACTTTTGGTGATATCTAATACCTTTTGTGGTATATATATTATGCTGATAAATTAGAATTTATTTTACGAGTTGAAAGAGAATTACTTATAGAATGAGTTCTGATTAAAGAAAGGATGAAATAGCGATAATTAGATGTAGCGAGTAGGGGGCGCTACACAACGCCTACAACAGACAAGTGAAAACTAGAGAATTCCAAGTAGGACTGAGGCGAGCAAGCACCCTCAAACCAGTCATAAAATTGGCTACTAACTGGAAGTGTTCTTACAAGGTAACTCGGATCATCAAATTTGGTATTTTTCTTTTGCAGATATTTTAATATGGATAAAATGTATGAATATCATACATATAATAAGTGGAACTAAACATGTTATTGTTAATCAAGATATACAGTTAAATTAAGTAAACTTCTTACAGTTAATTCTGGACATTTTAATCACGCATTTTATATCAATTTAGTCTACCACCCAAATAACTTTACATGAGAGTAAACAATGCCTTACAAGGATTAATATTAGCATTTTAATATCTATTTTGAAAGATAAGGGTGTAGGAACTAGCTTTCATATGTTTATTACGAGTTTAAAGTTTGTCGATAATCATTAATCCACTTAATATAACAAGCGCTAAAGTTCAAATCCACAATAGATTTGAGATTCCAGTCATTTTTGGTAATTGGAAGAACTAGCACGAAAAACTATTACATTATAACATGAAAACTTAACCTAAAATAAATCTATATCTATATATCTTTAAAAGTACCAACCATTGTGGTGTCTTTCTTTTTTTGAGTTGCCTTTTGCCCCTTCACTTAAAGTATAATATTGTAAGTCTTTTGTAAATAAGTGACCTTTTACCTACTTGTTTTTGTAATCTCCTGACTTTCTAACTTTTTCCTCATGATATTTTTTTTTTCTGGTCATTGATTCTTTGCTAATTCAATCCGGAGAAACTCCACCAAACTTGTTATTTTTCTTGCTGATTTCTTGTGTTTAAAGAAGTCCTCAACATAAGTTCATATGATTTAACAAGTGCAGGAATTATCTGAAGATTATGAAAAATTTATATACAGAGAGAAGTTGTGCAAAGGAAAGTAAGTTTCTTAATATTCTTATTGATTTTCTGTTTTTCTATAAAGCCTTGCATGAGTTTGTATGGTTTAACCGTTGCAAAATAATTCAAAGTGTAATTGAGTCATGTTAGCAATTAATTTGTAAAAAATTAAGGATGTCGAACACATTGGAATTAATTATTTTCGGTGTTTAATTAATTAGTTGAGAACGATTGAGAATAGTAAACAAGTAAAGCTATCAATTAATTGGTTACAGTCTAAGGTAAGATCTTTAAGTCCCTCTGCTTGTTCTTGCATATTGATTAAAATCTTGATTCCTTGGTTATGATTTTCAGAACAACAAAGCAATAATATTAAATAATATATATAATTTTCTCTAAGTAACTCAACCATGAAATTACTATTTATATATAGCTCTCGGATTAAATGCAAAAATGGTATCATAGTATAGGCCACATTGTTTTTCAGGTACCATATTTGATAAAATATCTAAATTTAGTACCACATGTTGGAAGATCTGACAGGACTGATACCATAGTTTACGAAAGTTGCAATTATAGTACCTTAGTTTCTGTTTTGATACTTTTGATACCAGACCTGTCTTTCGAAAATATCATTTCAACCCTAAAAGGTTTTAGTTTCCGTAGATCTAGACACATTGCTTGAAAATAGTATTGGAGTTTAGGTTTATTGAAAAAATATATGTTTATATTACATATAGATATTTTGTCCACTAGTGGAGATTACTCTTTAGGAGAAGTGGAACCGAACAAAAGTTCAAGTTGCAATGACAACAGAGAATATTTCCAAATTCTAAAAAATATAGACAGGATTTCCTTAGGTAAATTATTGAGAAAAGTAGTCACAATCCTCCAAGCATTGACTCTAATCTTCTCAAAAAAGAAGATTTACTGAAATTTAATTGGAGCAAATTCTGAACGTTAATTATACTATTCTTGTAATTGTTACTATATGCAATTGATTCATGTATTTCGACATTTTGTGGTTCATGATTAATATGAGAGTAATTAAGTTGCAGTACCCATCTGTTAATGATACTGATTGCATTCATTTCTTTTATTTTATTTTGTTTTAGTTTTGTAATAACGCTATTGTATGCAGCAGTAATCAATTTTCTAAATTATTTTACATGAATTCTTCATTATATGTTACAGGAATTAATCACACAACTTATTCCTCATTAATATTCAAGAATATAGCAATGATTAATATGCTTTTATAGATATCATTAGTACGATACATTTAGTACGACATTTAGTACGATCAATAAAAGATGTAATCCCTACTCAAACTAAATTAGTACTCACTTCCATATGAGTATGATCAACAAAGGAAGTAATCCATACTCAAACTAAATTAATACTTACTTCCATATGATGCTTCTACATATGTATGAACAAAATTTATTATCTCTACTTATGCCAATTACACTAGTGTTCGAGCAATTAGTATAAATTACTAAAATTATCAAAATTATAAATTTTGTTCATACATAGTTAGAAGCATCATATGGAAGTAAGTATATATTTAGTTTGAGTACAGATTACCTCCTTCGTTGATCATACTCATATGGAAGTGAGTATTAATTTAGTTTGAGTAGTGTAGAGTGGAAATCACCAGAAAATCCTATCCAACTATTACAAAAATTGGAGTAAGAAACTCCTTAAGATTATCACAGGACAATATACAACTTAAATGACAATAACAAATGAAAGAAATAATGAAATAATTAAATCAACAATATAGTGATTAACAGGATCAGAGTGGCCAGATTCAATATCTCAATAAAGGAATACGGTCATAAAGCAACATTTCCACAATGAACCGTATCATGCTAACTTCACAGACCATAAACCCGACCACAACTCTGATCACTCAGATCTTAGTATCACACGGTCACAAAGACCCCAACTCAATATTTCACAAAGAACTTTGGTGAATGGTGAAGGAGATAAAAGGCTTGATTCATGTTTAAGCTGAAAGGGAGAATCCCCTATTTAAAGGGGTGAAAACTATGGTAGAGAAGGAAAACCTTGGTGGCTTTTCTAAAATCATTAGATTGGTTCAGGAGAGTGGCCATGGCTCTTGGAGAAAAGAAGGAAGAAAATCACAGACAGGATTTGAAGAGGAGAGGAAGTAGACGGTGCGGAAAAAACAGACAAGAGGGAAAGTGAGATTTAAGCTTACGGATGTGATATAAGTGGGTAGATAGGATGGGTTGGGTTACCGGGTCGGTTGTGGGCTGCCAAGTGGATCAGGTAATAGGCCTGCAAATTGTAACAAATAGGGATTACATGTTTTGTTGATCGTCTAAATGTATCGGATTATAACAAGTAGGGATTACATAGTAGGGATTATAACAAGTAGGGATTACAAAGTAGGGATTATATATATTTATTGTTGATCATGCAAATCGCACCGACATGAGTTTGAATTAGTATAAACAGGATTACATATATATTTCGTTGATCAAAACATTGAATACTCATGCTTTCATACTAATTGTATAGCCATGAATTTTAACTCAGTATATCAGTAGGACTACATAATTTTGTTAACCATACTAATTATTCATACGTAGGATGGTACATATATATTTTGTTAGTAAAAGCATCACATAATGCTTGTACCCTATTTGTACGGACATTGGTTTTAGACTGGATCAACATAATAACTTCTTTGGTAGACCACAGTAATTGCAAGTACATGATTTTTCACTTGACGATCATAATAAATGCACGAAACATGAATTTTTACTTGGTATAAATAAAATCGCTCAAGACTATATTATACTTTATTGATACAAACATCATTAATATATTCACATTTATAATTAAGTTAATTTTGAACTATTCTTGATCATATTAATTATACTGACATGAGCTTTAAATTGATATGAGTAGGATTATATTTCAAAATAATTCTATAAACAAAGTTTAATTTGGTAACTAGGACTAAATATTTCATTGATGGAAGCACCATAAATGTACGTATATGAGTTTTATTAACTTAGATAAATTTTACAAGAATTAATCACACATCTTATTCCTCGTTCATATTCAAGAATATAGCGATGATTAATACGTTTCTATAGATATCATAAATATTAACATGCGATCACAATTTGTGTTAGTTGTCTTATACTAATATATTCGTATTACACATTTATTCATCAAACTCAAACGCAATCGCGAATAATTTGATTTAATTTTCAACTTTATTCAAGAACTCTGGATATGTATGTGTATATATATATCCACCCACACACCCATAGTATTTTTACTTATATTTTATTGATAACACTAATTATTTTAGTAAATTTTAATTCTATTAATTTTATAATTTTGATACTTTTGGTCTTGTAAAAACTAATTTTCATAATTTGTGTAGGACATAAAATGACACCCCCCATAAATTACTAGACATAAACTGTATTTTAATACATATACAAATAAGTAGGATTTAACATTTTAATGATCACAGTAACTGCTTGAACACTAGTTTAATTGGTATAAGTAGAGATAATAAATTTTATTCGTACATATGTAAAGCATCATATGGAAGTAAGTATTAATTTAGTTTGAGTACGGATTACATCCTTCGTTGATCACACTCATATGGAAGCGAGTATTAATTTTGTTCATACTCATATGGAAGTGAGTATTAGTTTAGTTTGAGTAGGGATTACATCTTTTGTTGATCGTACCAAATGAATCGGGAAGTTTTAACTAGATGCAAATAAGATTATATATATATATCTTGTCGATAATGCTAATCAAACGGACACGAGTTTAAATTGGTATAAATTGGATTACATATAAATTTCGCTGATCAAAGCATTGAATATTAATGCTTTCACACTAATTATACCGCCATGAATTTTAACTCAGTGTATCAGTAGGACTACAAAATTTTGCTGATCATACTAATTGTTCATATGCACGAAGGTACATACTTGATCATACTAATTGTTCATATGCAGTCGGTTTCGGATCTATATTTTCCTTGCAAATGAAATGAGCCACAATGTTCGTACTAGGCTCCAACACCAATTTCTCCCATGCTTCACTAGCATCTCCACCACGTCGAAGGAATATAATAGAATCGCATTTTGTGAATATTTCATGTAGTATTTTGACCTACTTTGTAACCAAATACTCCTAATTAAATATTATTTTGCAGCATTAGGACAAATGAAATGAAAAATAAAGAAAAGCAACAAAATTAAAATTCGGACAAGACTCAAACTCAATTTTTGGCAAGAATTTGGAGCTGCATGGACTTCCTTTCGATAATGAGGAGTTTAACTAGGATTATAAGTTTATTTCCATAAGTCCTTTAGTTCAATTAGGAATCTACTTTTAATCCTAATAGAACTAGGTATCTAGCTATTATAAATAGGTGACTTAATTTATTTGAAGAGACAACTTTTGAACCCTTCTATTTCTCTACGTTTTTATAATATTTTCTTACTTTGCTTTTCATGCGTTCTTCCATTAGCATGTCTAGCTAGTTCTCTTATTCCGGTTGAAGATTTGGTGAATGCTTAAATCCAACTAGTTGTGAGATCTAATTTATGCTTTCTACTTTTATTCATATTAGTATTTGTGTTGTTCTCTGTTCTTTTATTACAAATAATTTGATTTATTGTCAAGCATATTTGCCTAGCCAATTAAACTTGCAAATCCGTAATTATTTGTTTAGTTCAATAACTAGTTGTAACATAGCATAATTGATTATGTAGAAGTTTTCGATTATGTTGTGGAAATGCACAATCAAACTTAAATAAATCCTCGTAGGAATTTATTTATTAGAATTGGGCCTTTCTAGTTATTCATGCTGTCGGTAAATTAAATCTTGAGAACGTTCCCAAGGTTGTTTATTGATTAGGGATTTAGTCAACGGACGTTCCTTGACTATCCATAAGGTAAGGAAAGGTGAGGCCGTTAGGCCGTACAAATGGCCATAACCAATTTATCTATCATAAATGATTGTTATCTTTGCATCTATGATCGACCGTGGAATTAAGCATGATCATGTCTTTTACAGGAATACTTTTCTCTTGTATTTATCTCTTCTCATTTATTAACTTTTTACTTTAATTTAGTTTTTATTTTTATTCTTCTTCACAATCATAAACCCCCCCAATTATTTTTATTTTTATTTTTTGAAGGAATTAATTTAAAATCAATCCCCGTGGATTCGACCCTACCCACACTTCTACGAAAGTGTTCGTAGAAATTATTTTTGGTGAAATCGACAACCATCAAATTTTAGCACAGTTGCCGGGGATTGGTGTTATTAAACTAATTTCCTTTTCTTGTTACATGGTTTTATGCCATGCTCTTCTCGTATAGGTAAACTTGAATTTGACCCAGAGATCGAGAAGGCCGCTCATATACTCTGAAAAGAAATCAAGCAACACAATGAAGAGGCCTCTACTTCTTCCAAACCAACAATAGATTCTAAGTTAGACGTGCGCACGTCTAGCAACTCTAAGTACGAAATCATGGCTCAAAATTCGGAACGAATGATCAAAGAGATGAATTCCTTTGACTTAAATCAACAACCACTCTACATTGAATATCCTGATTTAAATGTTGATTTTGAACTTAAATCGGGTCTCGTCCACTTACTTCGCACTTTTCGTGGCCTTGCAGGTGAAGACCCGCACAAGCACCTTAAAGAATTCCATGTGGTGTGTTCCGGCATGAGACCTCAAGGAGTCACCGAAGAACAAGTCAAGCTAAGAGCCTTCCATTCTCATAGGGCGATGAAGCAAAAGATTGGCTCTACTCCTTACCTTCGGGATCTATTGTTAGTTGGCACGAGCTCAAGAAATAATTTCTTGAAAACTACTTCCCCGCTCAAGGACTACAAACATTCGGAAGGAAATAAGTGGAATACGCCAATTCTCCGGTGAAAATTTCTATGAGTATTAGGGGAGATTCAAGCAATTGGTGGAGAGTTGCCCTCATCACCAAATTCCCGACCATCTTCTAATTCATTATTTTTGTGAAGGGTTGTTTGAGGCAAATAGAAGCTTGGTGGATGCAGCTAGTGGAGGTGCTTTGTATTACAAAACTTCTACCGAAGCACGCAAACTAATCACAACCATGGCGGCTAATAATCAACAATTCGGCAGTAGAAACGACAACCCCCCACGAAGGGTAAACGAGGTAAGTACTTCTATTAATGAACGTTTAGATAAACTTACGTCTATTGTTGAAAAGTTTATAGGGGGAAGCATTCAACAAGTCAAGACTTGTGGGATATGTACATCTTTGGGACATTGTACCGACGCTTGTCATACACTTCACGAAAAATCAACCAAACATGCTGACGCCGTCGGTGGATTGTTTGGGCAACAACAAAGGAGATATGATCTATTTCACAATACCTATAACCCCATATGGAGAGATCAACCAAATTTGAGGTATGGCAATCAACCTCAAGACTTTCAAAGGGTTCCACACTAACCACCAACACCTCCCAATAATGGTATACCCCTAGAAGATATCGTAAAGACACTCGCCTTGAGCATCAAACAATTCCAATAACAAACCCGGTTGAGCATACAAAATTTAGAATCTCAAATGAGCCAACTAGCCTCCTTTGTCAGCCGCTTGGAGTCTCCAGGTAAGTTTTCCTCCCAAACTATTATTAAGCCTAAAACAAAACGTTAGTGCTATTACCTTGTGCAGTGGGAAAGAGCTACAACTCGAAAATAACACTAGGCGTGGGCACAAAAGGATAAAATAGTGGGTGCATTTGAAATTCTTTCAAAACAAGCTGAAAAATTCAATCAAGTCAGCGAGAAAAGTCCCAATGTGTTCGTGCCCAAACCTCCCTTCTCGGAGAGATTCGCCAAGTCCAAAGAGGAGGAAGAGGAAAAAGAGATTCTTGAAACATCAGTGAAAGTTGAGGTAAATATTTTCCTACTCAAGCAATAAAACAAGTACCTCGCTATGCAAAATTTCTCAAGCAATTTTGCACCAATAAATCCAAATTGAGAGATAATGAAAGGGTATGGGAGAAAATGTATCTGCCATTCTTCAAAGAGACTACCTCCTAAATGCAATGATCCAGGTACGTTTTCTATCCCTTGCAAAATTGGAAAGATTGGAACAGAAAAAGCAATGTGTGATTTGGATGCTTTTATCGATATTATCCCTCTTACCATTTATGAATCTTTGAATGCTGACCCATTAAAAGAAACGAGGGTCGTTCTTCAACTTGCCGATCATTCCGTAGTTTACCCCGAAGGAGTTCTTGAGGATGTACTTGTACAAGTTAATGAATTGGTTTTTCCTACCTGCTGATTTTTATGTGCTTGATATGAGGGGTGATATTTCTCCCAATTCTACATCCATCTTGCTAGGAAGATCATTCCTTAAAAAGTCAAAAACCAAAATTGATGTTGATGTCGGAATTCCCTCTATGGAATTTGATAATGAGGTTATGAGTTTCAGAATTTGTGGTGACATGAAATATTCTAATGATGTGCATTCTAATTTTTTCTTTGATTTTATTGATCCTTTGGTGAAACAAATGCTATGTTCGATGGTGGAGGAGCATTTAAGATAACAGTTACCAAAAGCCTCACCTTGACTCCAAGAACTTACAAGAACAAAGTCTTTCATGACAAAATAAGTTCAAGGAAGAAGTCGTCCATGGACCGCCAAGTTCTCCTAAATCCATACTATCACCGGGTGCATTACATAGAATAAGTGGATTTAGATTGTCCAACTCATTTAAGTTGAGGCACAACAACGTCTAGCCAAAGACGTTAAAGAAAGGCGCTTCTTGGGAGGCAACTTCTCTTTTTCTCAATTTGTTTTCCTCTAACTTGTTGTGAATGTTCTGATACCACTACAATCGATTTTTGTAGGTCCAGGGGAACATGCATCAACCCTACAATTAGGCATGACCATGCGTAATTCCGCCAACTAATTTGTCAAGATGTATGAGCATCCATAAGGGATTCTCCCTCTTATTCAAAATCTCACAATTCTCGAGATCCCGCAGTTCCACCACTTAACCCCGAATCAGTAAGGGACGTTCTCTTTCTCCTTTATCTTATTTTATCGTCCTAGATATGCATGCTTACCACATTGGGGACAATGTGGAATTAAGTGGGGGGGGGGGGGGGGTTGGGGTGATTTGATGATTGCTTTGACAGAAAAATGAGTCTCGGTGGATTAATTGTTTTGATTGATGCTTGCTACCCCTTCCATATTTATTTTTCTTGTCGTCATGCTAGCTTTATGATCAAAGACTCACGCTCATCAAGTAATAATTTGGTAATGTGTGATAAGGGTGTTCATCTAATGACTCTTGACAACTTACGGTTAATAACTTGTTTTGCACATGGTGATTTGATTTGAAAATTAAATGTGGAAAATTAGTGGACATAACCTACCTACAGTGGAATTTTGAGCCTATACACTCGTGAAAATCTACAATTTTTCTTGTCTTGAGAGACAATGCTTCATGATTTTTTCTTGTTAGAACTTGCTTTGAACCATATCGAGACCACATCTCTATGCATACATTTGAAAATGATAAAGGCACTAGGATAAAAACCCCTTTTAGCTTAAAAGACCACCCACATCCAATTCCCCTTAGTAAGCCCATTTGAGCCTTATAAGCCTTAATTTCTTGTTATGAAACCCCAAGTATAAACAAACTCTACTGTCTCTTTATTACCTTTATTTGGCCCTTCTAAGAACTAGTAGAGCGTCAAGAAAACAAAAATGTATTCTAAGTATGTGTTTTGACAATAAATGTGGGGATATCTCAATTTTGTAAAGGAGGTTTACGAGCTAACATGTCACGTGACAACCTTGTTCTATGCCTTGATAGACAAAGAAAGAGAAAAAAAAAACAGAAAAAAGAAAAGAAAAAATAAATACCTTCGAAAAAAAGAGGAAAAAGAAAAAACTCGAGGACGGCAAACAAAAAAAATACTCTCTCTTAAAGAAGGCATAGATCAAGTCGAGGAAAGTGGGACATGAAATAAGAGTATGAGATAAATCAATTTTGAGAAGCTTGGATTCTTATATGTATTACTTGGTACTCCAATTTAGTTTCTTGGATTTTCACCTCATTTTTTCTTATTCTTCCTACCCGTAAACCAATGCCCCACTACAACCAAAATATAAGAACTCTTGATTCAAGTGTGTGTATATTTAAAAGTGGTGGAGATTTTGGTGTATAATCAAGCCTATGGTAAAGCATTTTCATAGCAAGCATTTGAGCAAAACACTCAACCAAAAATACCTGAGTGATTAGGAGATATGAGAGCACAGTCCACTTGTTTTTCATGCTTAGTTTTTTATGAAAATCATCTTGTGAAAACTTATTTGAAGGTTGTTGAGTTGTCTTTTATCATATGGTATACCATTCTTTGAACACTTAACTAGATTCTTGCTTGGGTACTTTCGTCTGCGATCCATAAAGTTTGGAATGAAATTCTTGAACCTATTTTATCTCTATTTCTTTGCATCGAGGACGAGCAAAGGGTTAAGTAGGGAGATATTTGATAGGATCTCATTTTGTGCTTATTTCAGGTAATATTTTGACCTATTTTGTGATCAAATGCTCCTAATTAAATATTATTTTGCAGCATTAGGATAAATAAAATGAAAAATAAAGAAAAGCACCAAAATGGAAATTCGGACAAGACTCAAACTTAATTTTTGGCAAGAATTCGGAGCTGCATGGACTTCCTTTCGATGAATGAGGAGTTTAACTGGGATTATAATTTTATTCCCATAAGTCCTTTAGTTCAATAGGGAATTTACTTTTAATCCTAGTAGAATTACTTATCTAGCTATTATAAATAGGTGATGTAATTCACTTTAAGAGACAACTTTTGAACTCTTCTATTTCTCTACGTTTTTATAATATTTTCTTACTTTGTTTTTCATGCGTTCTTCCATTAGCATGTCTAGCTAGTTGTGAGATCTAATTTATGCTTTCTATTTTTATTGATATGGGTATTTGTGTTGTTCTCTGTGCTTTTATTACAAATAATCTGATTTATTGTCAAGAATATTGTTTGTTTAGTTCAATAACTAGTGGTAACATAGCATAATTGATTATGTAGAAGTTTTCGTTTATGTTGTACTCAAACTAAATTAATACTTACTTATGGAAGTGAGTATTAATTTAGTTTGAGTTGGGATTACATCTTTTGTCGATCGCACTAATTGAATCGACAAGTTTTAATTAGATGCAAATAGGATTATATATATTTCTTATACATAATGCTAATCAAACGCAAATCAGTTTAAATTGGTATAAATTGGATTACATATATATTTCGCTTATCAAAGCATTGAATATTAATGCTTTCACACTAGTTGTACCACCATGAATTTTGACTCTGTATATCAGTAGGAGAACAAAAATTTTTCTAATCATACTAATTGTTCATATGCACGAAGGTACATAATTGATCATACTAATTGTTCATATGCAGTCAGTTTCAGATCTATTGCAAATGAAACAAGCCACAATGTTCATACTAGGCTCCAGCACCAATTTCGCCAATGCTTCCATTTATCTTATTTTATTTTGTTTTACTTTTGTAATAACGCTATTGTATGCAGCAGTAAATCAATTTTCTAAATTATTTTACATGAATTCTTCATTATATGTTACAGGAATTAATCACACAACTTATTCCTCGTTAATATTCAAGAATATAGCAATGATTAATACGTTTTTATAGATATCATAAACGTTAACATGCGATCACAAGTTGTGTTAGTAGTCCTATATTAATATATTCGCATTATACATTTATTCATCAATGTCAAATACAATCGCGAACTATTTGATTTAATTTATCCTTATGCACATCTACAAGAAATATATATAATCCTATTTGCATCTAGTTAAAACTTGCCGATACATTTAGTACGATCAACAAAAGATGTCTAAATTAATACTCACTTCCATATGATTATGATCAACGAAGGATGTAATCTGTACTCAGACTAAATTAATACTTACTCCATATGATGCTTCTACATATGTACGAACAAAATTTATTATCTCTACTTATACCAATTAAACTAGTGTTCGAGCAGTTACTGTGATCATTAAAATATTAAATCCTACTTATTTGTATAGGTATAAACTGGATCATATATATATTTCGTTGATCAAAGCATTGAATATTAATACTTTTACACTAATTGTACCGCCATGAATTTTAACTCTTTATATCAGTAGGACTACAAAATTTTGCTGCTCATACTAATTGTTCATATGCACGAGGTACATTATTGATCATACTAATTGTTCATATGTAGTAAGTTTCGGATCTATTGCAAATGAAACAAGCCACAATGTTCGTACTAGGCTCCAACACCAATTTCGCCAATGCTTCATTGGCATCTCCACCACATCGAAGGAATACCTATGTGGCATTCAAACGATGGATCTGCCACCCGAATTCCTCCCTCATTCTCAAAATCTTTTCAACTTGATAACAAGCTAATTTGCAAATGTTCATCTTAATTTCATCCTTAAGAAGCTTAGCCCTAGTTTCACTATCGACAAGACCCTCACTCCTGAAGAACTCATCCATCTCGGGGACCCCAATGGCACGCCTAATCCCATAATCATAGTCACGAATTTTTGGGTCGAAAAATGTCTTACCCTCCTCCACCAACCCGCTATCCACCATCTGATCAACCCTCTTCGAGACCTACGAATGCAAGACCGGGATCGCCACGTCCATCCAGAGAAAGCAACACTCGTACTTGCAGGGAAACTCAGTGTCGTCACTCACAAGTGCCTGTATGAATGAATTGGACCCTCCAGCAATGATTGGCAACCGATTCTTTTGTACGATGGTATCAGCAGCCTACAATGCATGATGCACAACATCATGTATAGTGAAATCCACCTCAGGATCAATGATTCCGAGCAAATGGTGTGGCACGCCGCGGCATTCGTCATTGCTCACCTTATTGGTTACTATGCCTAGGCCCTTCTAGACCTGAATTTTGTCCGAGTTGATGACCTCTGTCCTGAAATGGGCGGCCAAGTCTATCGCCAAGCGCGATTTGCCTATGCCAGTGGCACCCAATACCACCACCACCTTATCCTTCGCTTGGTGCTTGTTCATCATGTCCGCAACTGAAAAGTTCGCCATGCTGGATAGTGCTGGCTTCCAGAAGGAGATCGCCATTCTAATTGGTAATTACTTTTACATTTTTGAACAGCTGTCAATTTCATCACACAAATAAAAAAAAGGAAAAGGCCACGTGCTGGAATTCTCTCAAATAAAACAAACAAAACATGTACAAAATACAATCTACTATTTTAGAATATCTATCTATCATAGAGAGACAAGCCCTTTTCAATTCTTGGATTAATTTCTCTTCTTCAAAAGGATTTGTTTGAAGAAAACTTCAAATATTTGTGGGCTCTAGAGAGAATCACGAACAAGTTTCATTGATGTGAAAGAAATTACTTAGACAATTGTTTGAAACATGAAGAAACATAGGATGTGTAGGGGGTATTTATACATACATACTTACACACAATGTGGAACAAATCAAGCCATGCATAGTAATAACTTCACCCCTAACCCTATCCACTTACTATATAACAATTCAAATAAATCATGAACAAGGCTCTGTCTAAATTACTGTATTTTTTACTGTACTTACAATATAGGAAAAGAATCATTAATTATTGTGAAGCTGTTATCAAAAGATAGTACAAATACGAATCATAATTAAGATGTTAAAATCTATACCGTGCAGGTACCATAAGAGATGCGATAAATCCATCGATAATTATTGTAAAAAAAATATTCTTGGGATGTATAATGTGTAATTTACTGAGTTCGCAAAAAGCTTATTTGAAAAGAAGAGGATGTTAATTTTGGAGAATAAGCTGCCGGCGACAGAAGTAACAAGAATGAAAGCGTGCAACATGTTGCATGTTGGGCAATGGCTTAACCATTTATGTCGTTGCTGTGAAAAACAAGAAAAGCCCCTATTAGGGACAAATTTTGGTCAACAAAATAAACCTCGAACCAGACCAAGAGAAGGGAAAAAGAAATTTTTTTATAAAAAGAAGTAAAAATTAAAGGATGTAAAATATCAAAGATAAGACTGTTGGCAGAAAACGGCAAAAGCCAACAGTCAGCAAAGCAGGAAAGGCAGTTGTAATTCACATGGCCAGCTAGCCATTACGATCAACAGCTGAAAAGGACGAGGCAATGACGAACGTAGTGACGTCATTCGAAAGACACAAGAGGATGACGAATGTAATTACATCCTCAAAAAACAAGTTTGGAGTCCGTATTTGAAGTCCGCGGACGCCTATAAATTGGATGCAATGAAGCATATGCATCAGAAAACTTCTCCTACACTTAAAATTTTAGTGTTTTAATCTTTCAATTTATGGGGTTTCCCCAACAAGTCAAGTCCCCTATAATATGAGAGGCTAAACAGTTGTCTCCTCTAATGGAGTAATAATATATATGTAATATCCCTGTATTTCTTCAATAAAACTAAGGCTTCTGTCCAAATTGTTTGTTCAAAATTCTATTAAGTCCCTATATTGAAGTACTTTTTATGCCCTAAGGTAGGAAACGAAATAGGTTCTGCTATTTTATTACTGAAGGAGCTAAGGTAGTGTGGTAGTGTGGTTGGAGGAAGTCCGTAAAACCGAGGACCTTGAGAGCCCAAAAAGAGAGCGGTAAAATCAAGGTATGAATTTATGGGGTCTTAATTTATTTCAGAAGCATGTTGGGTCATTTTTAGAGCATTAAAATGGAGCATTAGACTTTATTACTAAAAAGGGCAAAATGGTCCTAAATGACCGAATCTAAGCAAAATGAAAGATACAGGACTAAAACTAATATTGTCAAAGTTAAAGGACCAAAATGATTTTAGGACATAAATAGTGGACTATTCGAATCTTTTCCCCAATTAACTTAAAGGTGCTTTGCCCAAAATTAATTAATCCAATTAATTAATTCTTTAGCCATCCATCAAATGGGATATTAAATAAATGATCCAATCATTTATATATATTCTTCTTGAATTAGTTTAATCTAATTAAATTAATTCGTTTCTTCTTGAATTAATTCCAAATTAATTCCACCAATTTCATAGTAATTTGCGTGTGACTTTTTAGGTTCACCTTCAACTACACTTGGGCATTGTGTCCAACACACATAATGAACTAAATCTAATTCAATTAATTATTTTCAATTAACCATTAACCAAAAACGCTCGTCACCATGAGTGCCTGTCTAGCAACGGTCCATGGCACTAGAGACTAAAGATTACCGTGAACGTTTAGGCTAGTGCACGGAATTGGCATCGGTTCCCATCTTGGACTAAGCAACTATGCAGAGTACTTGAGATGCATTTACTCTATTGATCGATAGAGGAAACCATTTCATATTTGACCAATTGCTACAGCCATAGACTTAGATAGTCTAAACCATCTTAGAGCGCATAAGAGATATATCCATCATTTACTGATAGGGGACAGATTTTATCTTGAAATCCATTGTCCTTAATACATAATCCAACTACACTGGAAAAGACTTATAATGACCACATCGAAGATAGAGTCATCTCTCGCCAAATCAAAGATATAGCCATCATATGCATGCGACTGCCATGATTTCTCAAGTTCAAGCACTAATCCTATACTATCGGAGTCGGAAATTCAAGTCATATCGACCAAGCCTTCAAGGCTTCCATATAACGATTCCTGCAAGTCAGTCCAATCAGCTAACAACCTTGTCAACTAATCCACTAAAATTGCATAGACATCGCATGTCAGTCGCCGATGAAACACGACACTCATCCAATAAATGCAGTACTTAGTGCAAGTTTCTATAGGACTCTTAATGCCCATTCTCAAGGTTCTCGACTTGGAACGTTTCAGACCAATCTTTGGAAGTTACTTTCATAGATGCCATCCAATGCGCAGCCCAACTACATGGGTTATTTAATTGTTCTGTGGGCATTTGTTGTTGCGTTAATACACCGTTCAACGTAAATAGTAAACATAACAAACATATGGTACCACAAATGAATGCTTACCATACTCATCAAGATAATTTCACATGTGGGCATTTGTTGTTGCGTTAATACACCGTTCAACGTAAATAGTAAACATAATAAACATATGGTACCACAGATGAATGTTTACCACACTCATCAAGATAATATCACATTCTTAAAAATTGCTAAATGATTTTTAGAACTGCCAATCCAATTAGCTTTCGGATCACCATTTCTAACAATCTCCTACTTGACCTAAAGCCAATCGCCCACATCCCTCAAACCTATCTGAATGAGCATTCTGCGATACCTGCTCAGTCTCACAGGTTTTCAGTATTTTCTACTGAAAGGACTTGGTCCAACCGCACGTCACCTCTTCCTACCATCTTTCTCAACTCATGGTGGCGTCTAAGAATATTCCTTGGATCTGTGATGAGATCTCGGCCCTTTTGCTTGTACCATTGCCTAGTTGTAATCCTCCAGGTAACCACTGGCTTGGCCGTGTTAGGCTCCACATTCAACCATTGGATGTGGATTTTCATCCAAAACACTTCCTAAGCAACTGTTAAAGTCACTAGACATTTGACTTCCATGGTGAAAATCATTGTGCCATCCTGCTTCAAACCATTCCAAGCCACCACATCACCATTAAATCTGAATGCACATTCAAATTCAGACTAGTCAGCATTCAAATATAATTGGTAGCTAGTATCCCATAGCCTTCTAGAATCAACTCTCTATTGAGTTGCATCAAGAACCCTTCTTTAATCCTTATTCAGATACTAAAGAGTATTCTTGACTGCTATGTTGTGCCTTCTCAATACGCTCCCGATATCCATTGTTATGCTCAAAGCACAGACAACATTCGGCCTAGTGCATCAGACCACATACCCATATTGTCAACGGCAAAAGATGTAGGGGATGTCAAACATCTTTCTGAGCTCCTCATCAGTCCACGAAAACTGAGTCGTGGATGACATAACCCTATGATATGGGAAAGAATCCATACCCTTCACGGAGAGTTGACCGAATAATGTTTGTGCTTTAGTATCTCCCAACATCTTCACATCATTCCAAATGAGTAAGACGTTCACACCTAAAATACTAAGAACACAACTAAGCTCCCACTGACTTTCTAACTCATTCTCAACCTGAGTCATACCCTGCATGACCTTGTCTAGATGAATATTTCAGATACAGAAACTTTCAAATCTAGTTTGTAATCCATGTCGAATCTCATGGCTCCAAGCCATTCATCCAACCCAATGTCCTACATCGCTTCTCCTTATGTCTTTGGATTATTATCTAATTGACGGGTCTAACTTAGAAACCTGTACATATTAGGTAGCTAAGTTGTTCTAGTCATCCCTCAAGAGGATTGAATATTGTGAATTTGTGGAAGAATTCGATTACAAATGATGTTTGCTACATTTAACTGAGGTATCTCTCCAGTTGATTCCTCAAGGAGCTACTACTTACGTCACAATGAAATCGAATTTCCAAGTAGTCCCTAAATATATATAGGACCATCCTATACACAAATGTACATTGTGGAAACAGGTTTTCCATGCCATAATGGGCCAAGATAGTTCAGTGGATGAACAATCAAACCAAATCCAACAAGGTTCAACCTTCCCTTATCAGAGACACCATTCAATTGTGGCACTCCAAAGAAGAACTCCACTAAGTGAGCATTTCATTCTCGTTAGATACTTCAAGAACCCCCACTAAATACACACTACCTATATCTAATCGAAGGATTCAATTTTGCAACTAGTTTGGTTCTCCACTTCAAGTCTAATTTTCGGAACCTTCCAAAGGTCCTTAGACTTGTCAACCCCCTTCTGGCTCTGAGTATTTGGTGACTCATAGATATCATATTGAATCCAATCTAATAGATCATTGGCTAGTACATTTTGTCCTACAGTGAGCTTTTCGGTCCTCATCTTGCTCAAGAAGGACTTGCAAGAGTAGACTCAACTTGTCTATTTCTAGACTCGTTGAATTCACCAACTTTCTTATCCTAACTAGAGAACTGTGACCTACCTTCGCATGCCAGATCTGTGAGTTTATCTTGGTTATCCATTTGAACCATTTGTTTTGAGCACTCATAATCAAATTATGAGATAGTGTTGAAATAATTACCTAAACAACCTTAGCAGACAAGAATAACCATTTTTGTTAAATGAAATAACCATCATTGATCAAAATCATGTAATCCATATTGTCCAAAAATTAAAAAACATAATTTGATAATGCTAGGTTATATAATTATATTTTATCAACATTATCCTAACATGATTACTAACAGCTAAAACTATCTAGTCCTTAAACCAAAAAACAACAACCCTACCATTGCTAAGTTTCAGGATCGTTTGTCTTAGCCTTCTACTCCTTTACAGCAGCTGCAAACCATTTGCATATTTGAGCTTTACAATTGGTATCCAATACCCAAGAAGTGTAGTAATAGTCTTGTTAAGACTCAATAACAAATTATACCTTGATTATAGAGGATGAACTCTCTCTCTTCTATTGCCCCTTTTCATGGAAATTAATGCAAACATCTTTTGGAATCCATGACCGCAGAACCGCCTTCCTCTTCCCTTCGCCCATGTCCAGCTGGGCAATAGGAGCGCTCTGAGCGCTTGCAATAGCTGATTCTGTCTTACCCTTCTCCCTCTTACAGCGTCTGGCCCATTTGCCTTTCGCTTCTAAGGTGGAAGCCTCCTTTACCAATACCGATGGCACAGACTTTTCAATCGTTGCCTCGTATTAGACAAACATGTTTATCAACTCATGAAGGTCTTTCTTAAGTCCAGTCATGTTATAGTTCATGATAAACGGGTCAAAGAAAGGAGGAAGAGACTGAAGGATCACTTCAACATACGTCTCTTTTTCAAGATCAGCTTTGAGGTCCTTGAGCTTCTCCACAAGGGATAGCATCTTCACCCCATGCTCTCGTACAGAAGACCCTTCAATCATCTTGACATCGAAAAATACTTTTGTCTTAGTATATCAGATATGCAGGTCCGATAGCCGCATAAACCTGACTTATGCGGAGCATTATTACTTGGACATCATCATGCCTATTGTACTATTTCCGGATGTCATTGGTCATTGACCCCAGTATGTTACTGCGAACATGTCGGTTGTCCTCATGCCACTACTAGAATGTCAAACGTTCTTTGCATGTGGACCCTTTCGACAAATTTCGAGAAGAGACCTATCTAGAACATAGTTTTGGTTCTCAAAATCTAAGACAATCCTAAGATTTCATAGCTAATCATTTGTAGTTTGTTCCATTATATTTATTAGTCTCAAGAATTGCAGTGAGTGGATTCTTAGACATTAGCATCAAATGTAAACAAAAATTTAGTAGATTATTGTAATATTATATATCAAGTTTAAAACTTGGTCTTCAGTCATTAACCCGTCCCAATACTTTTTCAAAAAGCCACCATTCTCAAGTAGGATTTTCGAAAAATCATTCCTAGTGGGCTTGGAGTCCACAAATGCAATTGTCTATGCCCTGCTTTTACGATTCACACGGTAAAAAGGATTTTTGGGAGCTAACCTGTATCATTCTCATCCAATGAGATCCCCAAGTTATTTTGCCTTGCCTCTTCACGTGATCCTGAGAACTCTAAGTGAATCACACTACTCAGCGTTAGGCCCGACCCATCAACCAAATGAGTATCTCAACTGCTGCCCCCCACGACTCGTGAGACAGGGAAACAGGGTTATATTCCATTCGTTCACAAAAATAGTGTAGCTTTATTTCATTTCAAACATGCCAAGACTCGTGAGACCATGAATGAGTGGAAGTAGCATCCACACCACATTGCTGTGGATGGTAGGCTTGGATTTAATCAAACCATTTGAATTTTAATCCATTATGTGCCAAATATTTAACTTGGCCATCTAAGTAAGAGTTAAGTTTGTTGTAATCGAGACATCGTCATTATGAGTGGAAGTAGCATCCACACCACATTGCTGTGGATGGTCAAATATTTAACTTGGCCACCTAAGTAAGAGTTAAGTTTGTTGTAACCGATACATCGTCATTATAAGATTTTGCATGCATCAGTTTTAATCACTGACTAGAAATAGTTGCATTCCAAACACATCATACTCCGAATATTAAAACATACAGCACATGCAAAACAAGCCTAGCGCGCCCCTGTTGGATGATCACAAGAGCAATTCTTAGTGACCCATTAAGCCCGTAATGAGTCTATGGTCAATATAGAGTGTGGCCCTAACTATTACAAAATAGTAACCCATTATCATTTTAAGGGGCCTTCCTCTTCGATCTTCTTCCGTCGTGAGTTTCCCCGAGCATAGTCCAACGGGCCTAGGCCTTCCTCTCCTTGAAACCTTACATTTATTCAAAATGAATGAACCTCACAATGCTAACTAATCTCATTACAACTGAATTTGAAAATCCCAATCAAAAGTTGTGGGGAGTACAAAAGGAGGAAGAAATCAAGCCTTATTATTTCAAGACTAAAAACGAAGGACGAAATTAAAATAATGAGGCGCGCAGGCCTTACCCAACATAACATAAACCATACATTCCGCCAATGGGCTTTGTTATCATCCCCATTGTTTATCCAATAAACAAACACATTTATATCAAATATAAAAATGTTATCCAAATAAATACAATCCATGTATTTAACAATCGATATCCAATATCTAATACCCAAAAATATAATTAAATGCAAAAAATAACATACTAATAATGCAATTAGAAAATGAATATCAACCATACATCCAACTTATAATTTATTTTGTTTGTTTGGAAACTATTTTCAAATTAATTAAGGCACAATTTAATTTTAAATTGTAGAAAACAGGAAAATTCAATTTTTCGTAAAAACAGCACAAAACAGTCCAGCCGTTCGGACAGCAGACAGCCATCTGTTGCTGGCCGCACACACGCACGTGACCATGCCGACACGCTGCGCGAGCGCTACCCTGCCGGCAAGCACGCAAGCGGGCGCACGCCCTACTAGCCAGTGACCGGTTGGCAGGGCAGCAACGGCAATACAACTCCGTTTTACAATTTTTATTTTTTTTTAATTTCTGCAATTAAAAACCTAAAATAAAACCATGCATTTACACCTGGGGGAACAAGAGCTCTCAAAGCGCTTGTAGCGGCATTTGCCTTACACTTCTTCCTCTTCCAACATATGGCCCTTTCCTTTCGCTTTAGAGGTCGAAGCTTCCCCGACCAACACCGACGTGTCAGACTTTATGGTCGTTGCCTCGTATTGGACCAACATGTTAGTCAACTTGTTTATGGTCTTCGC
Source organism: Sesamum indicum (assembly GCF_000512975.1). NCBI lineage: Eukaryota > Viridiplantae > Streptophyta > Magnoliopsida > Lamiales > Pedaliaceae > Sesamum > Sesamum indicum. Next base: position 89,247 of record NW_011628052.1, on the reverse strand, counting down.
AAGCCCATTCATGTTGTATTTTACTACAAACGAGTTGTAAGAGGGAGGAAGTGACTGGAGGATCACGTCAATATATGTGTCTTTATCAAGTCCAGCTTGAAGATCCCATACTCTTGCACAAAGGATCCCTCAGTCATCTTGGTGCCGAGAAATGCTTTTGTGTCGGCATATCTGATATGCCTATCCGGAATCGTATAAACCTCTTTCATGCGGAGCATTATGGATGCGGCATCATCATGCCTATTCGTACTGTTTCCTGGATATCATTTATCATCGATGCCAGTACGATGCTGCGGACCATCCGATTGTCCTCATGCCACCTTTCAAACGTCACACGTTCTTCAGATGTGGACCCCTCCAAGAAGGTCCTAGGAAGAGACTTATCCAGAATGTAAGTCTGGTTCTCGAAATCGAGGACAATCCTCAGATTTCTAAGCTAATTGTTGTAGTTCATTCCATTAAATTTGTTTGTCTCCAAAATCATGGTTAATGGATTCTTAGACATCTACATTCAGAATGTAAAGCAGAAATTAGCAATTGATTGCAATATGAATACAAGTTAAGATTTGGTCTTTAGTCATTAATCGCTCCTACTATTTCTTAAAAATCCCACCACTTTTAAGTGGAGTTTCGAAAAACCAATTCCTAGTGGGCTTGGGATCCACAAACACAATTCTCCATGTCCCGCTTGTACGATTCACAAGAAAAAAGTTTTGTGGGAGGTAACCGTTACCATTCTCGTCCAATGAGATTCCCAAGATATTTTGACCTCGCCTTTTCATATGATCCTGAGGAATCCAAGTGAATCACATTACTTAGGCCCAACCCATCAACCAAATGAATATCTCCACTGTCGGCCCCCATGACTCGTGAGACAGGGAAAGAGGAACATTTTTGTTTGTTCACTATAATACTGTAGCTTTTTTCTATCCCAAATGTGCCACGACTCGAGACCACAGAAGGGGGTAGAAGTAGCATCCACTACATTATCATCGATGGAAGGCTTCGAATTATCAAACCATTTGATTTAATTCTATTTTTGGCCTAATATTTACTTGGACCATCCAAGTCAGAGTTCAAGTTAGTTGTGATAGAGACCTCATCATTATAACTTTTTACATGACAACTTTTAATGAACGAGTATAAACACATTCCAAGCACATCATACGTTAAAAATAAAAATATTTACCACATGCAAAAAAATATCCTAGGACGCCCCTGTTAGGTGATAACAAGCCCAATCCTAGTTAACCCACTAAGCCCCAGTGAGTCTATGGTCAATCTATGGTGTGGCCTAACTATTACAAAATAGTAATTCATTGTCATTCTAATGGGTCTTCCTCTTTGTTCTTCTTCCATCGTGAGCTCCATCCAATAGGCCTAGGCTTACATTTATGGTGTTCTTCTCCTTTGAAGCTTACATTTATTCAAAATCAATAAAACCTCACATTGATTTCTTACTACACTCATTACAATTGAAAATGAAAACCCCAATCAGAAGTTGGAGGAGTACAGAAGGAGGAGAAAGCAATCCTTATTATTCCAAGCTAAAAAACGAAAGAAGGAATTAGAGTAAGGAGACATGTAGGCCTCACCCAACACAAAATAAACCATACATTCGGCCAATGGACTTTGTGATCATCTTCATTATTTATCCAATAAACAATAATGAACACATTTATATCAAATATAAGCATGTTAAACAAATAAAGACAATCCATGTATTTAACAGTTGATATCCAATATCAAATACCAAACAAAACATAATTATATTCAGAAAATAACATACTAATAATGCGATTAAAAATGGATATCATCCAAACATCCAATATACAAATTTTCTTTTGTTTGTTTGAAAACCATTTCTAAATTAATTTAAGGCACAATTTAATTTTAGAAAATCCAAGTTAACTAAAATTAAAATTTGTCAAAATTAATAATTTAAGAAAAAGACAGAAAATAGGAAAATACAATTTTTCGAAAAAAAAACGGCACAAAACAACACACCCGTACGAAACAGTAGACGACTGTCTATTGCTGGCAACATGCGCACGCGCCCCTGCCTTGCACACCCCGCGTGTTGGTCATGTGCCTGTGCGCTGCTGCCCTGTCATTCACGCCAGCGGGCCAGCACGCCAAGAAGTAGTCTGCATGCTCTCGGCCGGCAGGGCAGCAACGACTGTAGTGCTTCATTTTTCAATTTTTTTTTTGAATTTCTGCAATTAAAAACTAAAATAAAATCATGCATTTACAAAAAATCCAATTTTAAAAAATGCATAGATATCCATAATTCAAAAGCAAAATTAATACATATTTTCTAAATATATAATCATGCTTTAAAGCCATAAAACATACTTTCCAAAAGTGAATTAAACACGTTTGTTCATGCTCAACACATAATAACATGCTAATCTTAAACCACAACACCGGACCGGGTTCTGATACCACTGAAAGAATCGGTATGGCCCGAGAATGCAATGGAAGCGTGAAATAAAAAATTTTAAAAATCGGTTCAAAGGGGTGTTCGCTTTGAAATTCTCGGGCGTTCGGTGTTTGTTAAAGGCATAATAATAACCATGTAAACGTGCTAGATATGTGGCTAGAGGATGAAACAAAAAGTGCAGAAACATAATATTAAACTTTACCTTTTGTTTCTTTAGAAAACTGCAACATGAGTTGTTTCTTTCATGTTCTCCCATTCCATTCACTTGAGAATTCAAACTAGAATTCCTCTAAGTTGTCCACACCTCAAAATGAAAAGGTAAAGTTTTTGTTCTATTTCTTGATAGAACAAAGAACCAAGAAGTAAACCAACTCCAAACACAACACTATTGATTATTGCTTTTGGATTATTTTGTGTTCTACTTTGAATCCTATTCAAAATAGAACCAAAAGGAGAATATTTTTTAGAGAAAATTTATGGCTTTTGTGGTGGTTATGATGGATATGTGTGTGGTTTTGTATATCACAGACAATTAAATTCAAAATTCAACAACTACTAAGTTTGCCTCCAAGGCAACCTATACAACCATATTCATATAACCTCCAACCAAGATGAAATAACTCCCATCATGTTCATTATGGTGAACAGTTTCAACTCCTTAACTTGCTAAACCACCCTCAAATGGGCTTGGACTTCAAATATGCATCAGGCTCGATTTAATCAAATTAAATAAAGCCCAACCAAAGTCCATTGATTCATTTAGTCCAATTCAATAAATTTAAGCCCAAATACTAATTAATTGATCCAATAAATTAATTAAGTCAAACCCAATAAATTAATCCAATTAATTAATTTTTGAGCCATCAATCAAATGGATTGCTAAATAAATGATCCAATCATTTGTATATATTCTCTTTGAATTAATTTAAATTAATTCATTTCTTCTTAAATTAATTCCAAATCAATTCCACCAATTCCATAGTGGTATGTGTGTGACTCTTTAGGTTCACCTTCACCTAGATTTAGGCTTGTGTCCAACATAATGATTAATTAAATCCAATGTAATTAATTTATTTCCAATTAACTATTAATTGGAAATTCCCGTCAGCATGGATGGCCGTCTATCACGGTCCATGCCACTAGAGACTAGGTAAATGTTGGCGTGAACATTTAGGCTCCCAGATACCATACGGGTATAGTTCTTCCATCATCTGTCTACCAATCTAAGTCTAGGGTATGGAACTGGGCATCAGTTCCCATCCTAGACTAGATACTATACTTGATAACTTGAGATGCGTTTGCTCTATTGATTGACATAGGAAACCATCCCCTACTCGACCAATCGCTGTGGTCACAGACTCTAAGAGCACCAACCATCTCAAAGCTCATAGGAGACTCGAGCGTCATATAGTGATAGGTGACGGATTCTATCTTGGAACCGATCATCCTCACTACATTTTCTAATTACACTGAGCAAGACTTGTAATGACCACATCCAAGATACGATCATCTATCGTCAAATCCAAGATACAACCATCACATGCATGCAACTGCCATGGTTCCTCAAGTCTAAGGACTAATCCCGTACTATCGGAGCCAGGAAGATCTAGTCATACCGACCATGCCTCCAAGGCTTTCGTATGGCGACTTACCGTGAGTCAGTTCAGTTGGCTTGACAACCTTGTCAACCGCCCATTAACATTGCATAGACGTCTAACATCTGTCGCTAATGAAACACGACACTCATCCAATGAATACAGTTTTAGAGCAAGTCTCAATAGGACTCTTGGTGCCCAGTCTCGAGGTCCTTGACATGAAACGTTTCAAACCTAATCTTCAGAAATATGTTTCATGGCCACCATCCAATGCGCAGCCAACTACAGAGGTTGTACAATTTGATTTGTGGGCTTTATTGTGATGTTAAGCCTATAAAAATAATCAGTGAGCGCAACAAATACAATTGTCAGATAAAGTATACTCACTTTATTAATAAATAATGCTATAATTATACCGAAATTTTCGGAAGAGATTACATAAAGGCCAATCTATTGGTCACCTATTCTAATAAGGATGAGAAAGTTGGTAGAGCCAAAGAGTCTAGAGGTAGACGATTTGGATAGCCCACTTACTTGTGAATCCTGTCTGAAAGGAAAAATGATCAAAAAGTCGTTTGTTGGACAAAGATGCGCTTGCAAATGGTCTTTTGGATTTGATCCATACAGAAGTCTGTGGACCATTAAATACTCCGGCTGGAGGAGGATTCCCGTACTTCATAACATTTACCAATGATCACTAATAATATGCTTATGTTTACCTAATGAGGTACAAGACTGAGGCCTTTGGAAGGTTCAAGGAGTGTAGACTTGAAGTCGAGAATCAAACTGGTCTTAAAATTGAAGCCCTTTGGTCGGATCGAGGTGGAGAGTGTTTATGTAGCACCCCCTACTCACTACATTAATTATAACTATTTCTTCCTTTCCTTAATTAGAACTTATTCTATAAGTAATTCCCATTCAACACGTAAAATAAACTCTAATTTATCAATATAATATATATATATCACAGAAGATAATATATACCACCAAAAATTTATATTTACCCTAACTAGATGTCCTCATGTACATAACCTCAAGGTAAGTAGTACCACAATTTTAAACACAAACCCGATAAAAGACTAGAATATTTAACAACCAAACAGCCAAAAACTCCGGCTTCAGATGTCACGGCTAAAAAACCTAATAAGAACGATGGCACGGCTCAAAGTCCAATGTGGCTAGTCTGTGTGACCTAATCCCTAAAAAGTATGTGGGAAAGAATTAACTGCCTACTCACTAAGTATAGCTAACCAGTCAATATATATACATAGAGACTGCAAATTACGTACAATACAATCACATCAATCTACGTATATAAATATAAATCCAAGTTCATAATCACATCTAAGAAACCAATATATATATATATATATATATAATATACAATACTACACATGTGATTGTATATATAAATCCAATTAGCTATACTTATCTTAATTCCCTAAATGCTACGATTTCACGAGGGACTGCTCAATCCTCTACTTTCTCGTCACGTCCTATAATAGAATATTATACGTATAATCAATATATTTAGAATATTATAAACTCTAAATAAAAATATTGTATAATGTTCGTATATTTTCCATCAATCTTTTAGTATTCCATTTATATTGAAGTTCAATCTCTGTTCCGTTTTATTTTAGATAACTACACTTTCTAAGCTTCTCAAATATATATTTAATTTATCAACTAATTCATAAGAATTCATTTGATCAACCACCTTATATATTTATAACTATCGTTTTTAATAACATCCCCAAATGAGATTATCATTAAAGCCTCTTTGTTCCTTTTTAATAATATAATATTTCTTAAATATAATTTCTAAAATAGTTTTATGAATTTTCTATCAATTTATGTTACAATATCATTTAATTAAACAAAAATGCGTAGAATTATGATTTGATTAATCATTTCGATGGAATTATATAAATTAGCTATAATAATAATTAAATCTAACGAATCTAATAATTTAATCATCCAACTATATCATTTTTATATCAAATGTGATATTTAATTCGACACTGATTTTAATAGTCAAAATCGTAAAATACACTAATGAAATAATTCATCGATCAATATAAACAACATTTAATAAACGAACTGATTAAATAATATAATAATATAAATTAACAAAAGTTAAAATATATTCTTACTTCTTTGCGCGTCAATTGAAGAAGAAAAGGGCAATTACACAAGTTGTATTGAATTGTGCTTTGTGTATGTATATATATATAGGTATTTCTATCATGGGGGATTGGGGCGGTGAGTGATGGCCCACCTCTCCCCAAATTCATTTTTCCTTTCTTTTTATTTTGTATTCTCTTTCGTTCTTCTTCTTTTTAAATTTAATTTAAACTTTTTTCAAAATATCCATTATGTCCTTTCTAAATTTCTTAATTAATATTATTTACCCCCAAATATTATAACAAACTTTAATTAAATTCGTTCAAATTTTATTATATTCCAATTTTATTTACTAATTAATTTTAAAATTTCTAAATTACCAATTAGTGTCACAATTATGTGAAAAATTATACGGACGTCACAATTCTCCCCTCCTAATAAAAATTTCATCCCCGAAATTTAACCGACTTACCCGTTCAATGGAGTAAATAGGGATATTTGTCTCACATATGCTCCTCAACCTCCCAAGTTGCCTCTCTCGGGGAATGATGACTCCATCTTACTTTTACCATAGGTGTCTCCTTATTTCTCAATTTCCTTATATTCAAAATCTCTGTTGGCTCCTCCATGTATGCAGCTCCTCAGAAATCTCTATCTCCAGCTGACGAATAATGTGGCTAGGATCAGATCGATATCATCACAACATCAAAACATGGAAAACATCATGTATTTGTGACCACTATGTCGGTAACGCTAGTCGACACGCTAGTGGTCCGATTCTTTCAATAATTTCATACGGCCCAACATATTTCTGACTCAACTTCCCTTGCCTGCCAAACCTCAATATTCCTCTCCAAGGAGATATCTTTTGGAAAACCTTATCACTTACTTCATACTGCATTTCCCTTCGGTGTTGATCAACGTAATTTTTTTGTCGATCTTGTGCTGCCTTCAAGCACTTCTTAACTACTTGTATCTTTTTTACAATTTCCTGCACCAATTCAGGACCTTCTAGTTGTCTTAATCCTTCTATATCCCAACAAATCGAACTGCGACACATTCTTCCATATAAAGCTTCATATGGGGCCATACCGATACTAGAGTGAAAACTGTTAATATATGCAAATTCCATTAGAGGTAGATGATCATCCCGATTGCCCTTAAACTCCATTGTACAAGATCTCATCATATCTTCTAGGGTTCGAATTGTTCTCTCTGACTGTCCATCTGTTTAAGGACAAAACGCAGTACTGAAATGTAACTTTATGTTCAATGCCCTTTGTAAAGTTCTCCAAAAGCGTGAGGTAAGTTGAGAATCTCTATCTGACACAATCAAAACAAGCACTCCATGCAATCTCACTATCTCGGAAATGTATAATCTAGGCTAACTTATCCAGAGAATCAGTTATTTGTACTGGCAAGAAATGAGTAGATTTTGTCAATCTATCCACAATTACCCAAATAGAGTCATGCTTTCTGAACGTACGTGGCAACCCTATGAGAAAATCCATAGTGACCTTCTCCTACTTCCATTTTTGGTATTGATAGAGGTTGAAGTTTACCTACTGGTGCCTGATGTTCTGCCTTTACTTGCTGACATGTCATACATTTAGCTAGATATTCAGTCACATCCTTCTTCATTGTCTACCACTAATAGTATGGTCTTAAATTTCGATACATTTTTGTAGTACCAGGGTGCATGGCATATGTTGCATTATGAGCTTCGAATAAAATCTCTTCTTGTAACCCATATATTTCAGGCACACAAACTCGTTCCCCATTCTCTATCACCCCATCAACTCTCATCAAAAAAATTATTTTCTTACCTTGTCTTATCCTTTCTAGCATCCGTAATAAGAAAAGACCTCGGGTCTGTGCTTCTTTGATTTGATTTACAAAGTCTGGTCTAAGTTGCAAGGCTGCTAATAAACCCGCTACCTGATCAACCTCCAATTTCGTATTCATTGACCTCATCTCCAGTAGCAATGTCTGATTGTGACTCCCGAAATTGGCTAATGTACCTGAACTCTTTCTACTCAAGGTATTTGCTACCACATTTGCTTTCCCTGGATGAAAGTCAATTGTGCAATCATAATCCTTCGGCGTTCTATCCATCTTCTCTATCTCGAATTCAATTCCTTCTGCGTCAAGATATATTTCAAACTTTTATAGTCAGTAAGGATCTGAAATTTTTCTCCGTACAAATAATGTCTCCAGATCTTCAATGCATGCACAATCTCAGCTAACTCCAAGTCATGTGTGGGATAATTTAACTCATGGTTCCTCAATTGGCGGGATGCATAAGCAATTATCTTGCCATATTGCATTAACACATATCCCAAACCCTATTTAGAATCATCCGTATATACTATATACCCACCGTTACCAGACGGAAAAACCAAAATCGGATTGGAGGCCAGTCTCTTCTTCAACTCATCAAAACATTGTTGGCACTGTTCCGTCCACTGAAATTCTATCCATTTTCTCAGCAACTTGGTCAGAGGACTGATAATTATAGAGAAGCCTTCAACAAATCTCCTGTAATATCCAGCCAACCCCAAGAAGCTTCGCACCTCAGTGGCATCTTTGGCACTCTATTCCATAATAGCCTTTACTTTTGAAGGGTCTGTCATAACCCCATCACGTCGAAAACCACCTAATTTACCCAAAATTCACATTTGCTTATCTTGGCATATAACTCCTCCTCTTTCAATATCCGTAACACTATTTTCAGATGTTGCTCATGCTCTTCTCTATTTTTCGAGTATACTAAGATGTCATCCATAAAAACAATAACAAAGTGATCCAGATACTCTTGAAATGTTCAGTTCATCAATGCCATGAACGCTGGTGCATTTGTTAACCCAAAGGGCATCACCAGAAACTCAAAATGACCGTAACGAGTACGAAAAGTTGTCTTCGGTATGTCATTCTCTGCTACCCTCAGCTGCCAATACCCAAACATTAAATTGATTTTTTAAAATGTTGTAGCTCCCTTTAACTGGTCTAGCAGGTCATCAATCCTCGACAATGAATATTTATTCTTCATTGTTACCTTATTCAATTGGCGGCAATCGATGCATAACCTCATACTCCCATCTTTCTTCTTCACAAACAGCACAGGTGTTCCCCATGGCTAAGAACTCCGCCTGATAAACCCTTTTCCCAGTAATTTTTCAATTTGCTTTTTAAGCTCTTGTAATTCCACTAGGGCCATTTTGTACGGTGCAATAGAAATTGGGGCAACTCCTGGGAGAGTTTCTACGGCAAAATCCACTTCTCTATGCGGTCGCAAACCTAGTAAGTCATCCGGGAATACTTCAGGGAAGTCTCTCGCTACCAGGATTTCCTCTAATATGGGATTAACCCTTTCGGTATCTACCACATGGGCTAGATATGCTTCACAATCTTCTAGCATTAATCGTCTTGCCTCTATGCCTAATATTACAAAAATTTGTACTACTTGACGATCCTCCACAAATATTACTTTCGATTCGCCGGGGTATTTGATCATCACTTCCTTCTTATAACAGTCAGTTATTACTCTATGTTATGCTAACCAAACTCCTCCAAATCCAGCACTACAAGGTCTACAGGTAAATTTACATCTTCGATTCTCACTAAGCTCCCTTTCCTCACACCTCCTCCCATGGGCAAATAAACCATCAAATTATATCGCAATGGGTTATTCTCGCCCGTCATTTTAGATGCAAGTTCTGATGAATTATATGAATGTATAGAGCCAGGATATCAAAACATAAGTCACAATGTCAAATAACAATATCGTACCTGATATCACATTATTCCATGCTAGGGCTTCCTCTCTAATCATGTTATATATCCTTGCTTGAGTCTGCCTTTGAGTAACTTGTGCTCCAACCCCTATCATACTGCTACCAATAGTGTAGCCATTATCTCTATTGCCAACGCCTCTACCTATACCTCTGCTTCTCTCCACTCCCCTGCCACTACTCCGAACACTACTTTGACTCTAGGTCCCACTAGCACCACTTTGAAGCCCACCTATAGTGTGACTGGGATAATTCCTGGCTATGTGTCCTCTACCTCCACTGTGATAACAGGTCATAGCTATATCATCTCGTCATGGACCTTGATGTTGTGTAAAGTTTCCACTTCCTGCTAAGAATGAACGGTCGGTTCCCCTCTTGGTCAACCTACTCGATTCTCCTACTATATACGTTGATTTCCTCTTTTCTTCCCCCTTTTTCATGTTCTCAATTGCTACTTCTTTCATCCGGACCGCTGATTCAATGAGAGTTTTAAAATTCGTAATTCTGACTGTGAAGCCTCTCTTGATCTCCTATCGTAGCCCCTCCTCAAAATGGTAACAATAATCCTCCGGTGTCACTATTGCTTCCGGTGCATACTTGGCTAATGCCACAAAACAGAGTTCATATTCTGCCACCGTCTGATCATATCCTTGCACTAAATTAAGAAACTCCATCCTCTTCCTATCATGATACATCTTGGGTTTGTGTTTATCATCAAACTCTTTCTGAAACTCCTCTTACGTTATTTCTTTTGGCTCATGTCCCCTCTTTACAGACCTCCACCAAATCAAGGCATTCCCCAACGAATAAAGAAATAACATACTTAAGTTGATTCTTTGGAGTGCAATTTACTAAGTTCATCGTATCTTCGACTTTTTCCCACCATCTCCCAGCAATATCTGGGTCTAGGGTACCCTTAATTTCTATAGCTCCTATCTTCCTGATTCTTTCATAATTATGATCAATTGCATGGACTACTGGTCCTGGCACTTGAGTGGATGCACGTGCCTGTGTAAGTAACTGTGCTTATCCTTGTGCTGGGCCTAAAAGGCCATTTGAAATACCTGTGCATACTCTGGTGGTAATCCTGTCACTGGAACACCATCAGGAGGAGTTGGAGCATCAGCACCAACACTCTATCGACCTATCTTCGCCCCACCTACACTTCCAGGTACCCTTGAGCCCACTACGGACTTCGCTGACTCTTCCCTACTAGCTACTGGGTCAGTATGTGCACCTTGAGAAGCCATCCTAGATTAAACAATTGGGACATCTCACAATCAAACCATTACCTTAGAAACATAGACATGCTCTGATACCACCCAATTTAACACCCCCTACTTACTACATGAATTATCACTATTTTCATTCTTTCCTTTAATTAGAACTCATTCTATAAGTAATTTCCTTTCAACCCGTAAAATATATTCTAATTTATCAATATAATGTATATATATCATAGAGATAATAGATACCACCAAAAGTTTATATTTACCCTCACTAGATGTCCTCCTCAAGGTAAGTAGTACTAAATTTTTAAACACAAATCCAATAAAAGACTAAAATATTTAACAACCAAACAGCCAAAAACTCTGGCTTCAGATGTCACGACTGACCCACCTAATAAGAACGACGGCATGGCTCAAAGTCTAATGTGGCTAGTCCGTGTGACCTATTCCCTGAAAAGTACGTGGCAAGGTATGAACTGCCTACTCAATAAGTATAGCTAACCAGTCTATGTATATACATAGAGACTGCAAGTTACGTACAATACAATCACATCAATTTAACAAATATTCGCAATACAACAATAGCAGTTGTAAGGAATAACGCATACCTGCGATTGTACATCAATCCATGATACAATATTTAATGTAATCGCTTATTAATAAGCATCGTACTTGCTCTAATTGGAGTACATTAGTTAACGATTTTGCCAGCCATGGTAACTAGCTTAATTCATATATTTTTCATATTACATCATCAATCACATCATCATCAATCACATTATCGCAAACTATTGAATATGTGCTTAATTAGGTAATCACCATCTTTTATTTTAGTTCACGATCATCATTCTATTCTCTATAATAGTTACTTCCTCAACAGTAACATTTCGATTTGATTTCATACACAATCAATCATACGATCCTCACATAATCATATCTCGCACGTCCCTACATAACAATCACATATATCACATACTAACCATTTCACCGATAATAAGATAATACAACAAGTAATCCACAATTAAGTATATAAATAATTAATATACAAAATCCATGTATATAAATATAAATCCAAGTTCATAATCACATCTAGGAAACCAATATATATATATATTTAATATACACAATACTACACATATGATTATATACATAAATCCAATTAATTGTGCTTACCTTAATCTCAAAATGTTTCGATTTCACGAGAGACTGCTCAATCCTCTACTTTGTCGTCACATCCTATAATAGAATATCATATGTATAATCAATATATTTAGAATATTTTAAACTCTAAATAAAATATTATATAATGTTCGTATATTTTCCACCGATCTTTTAGTATTCCATTTATATTGAAGTTCAACCTCTATTCCTTTTAATTTTAGATAACTACACTTTCTAAGTTTCTCAAATACATATTTAATTTATCACCTAATTCACAAGAATTCATTTAATCAACCACCTTATATATCTATAACTATCGTTTTCAATAACATCCCTACATGATATTATCATTACAACCTCTTTTTTTCTCTTTAATGACATAATATTTCTTAAATGTAATTTACAAAATATGAATTTTCTGCCAATTTATCGTTACTATATAATTGAATTAAACAACAATATATAGAATTATGTATTTGGTTAATCATTCAGATGAAATTATATAAATTAGCTTTAATAATAATTAAATCTAACAAACCTTGTAATTTAATCATCCAACCATATCATTTTTATATCAAATGTGATATTTAATTCGACATTAATTTAAATAGCCAAAGTCGTAAAATACTCAAGCTAAATAGTACATCGCTCAATATAAACAACATTTAACAAACAAACTAATTAAATAATGTAATTATATAAATTAATAAAAACTAAAATACAAATTCTTACTTCGTTGCGCGTCAACTGAAGAAGAAAAGGGCAATTGCACGAGTTGTATTGAATTATGCTTTGTGTATATATATATAGGTATCTTTATCCTGGGAGGTTGGGGTAGTGGGTGATGGCCCACCCCTCCCAAATTCATTTTTCCTTTCTTTTTCTTTTCTTTTCTCTTTGTTTCTTCTTTCTTCTTTTTTTAATTTAATTTAAACTTTTTTCAAAATACTCATTACGTCATTTCTAAAATTCTTAAATAATATAATTTCAAATATTATAACGAACTCTTATTTAATCCGTTCAAATTTTATTATATCACAATTTTGATATACACTTTATTTACTAATTAAATTTAAATTCCTAAATATTTACCTAATAATCTCCCAATTATGTGAAAAATTCCACAGACGTCACAATTTAAGTGGTGAATTCATTGATTATTTAAAGGAGAATGGAATTATCTCTCAATGGACTCCTCCTTGAACGCCACAACTGAATAGCATGTCTGAAAGGAGGAATCGAACCCTATTGGATCATTTATTTAGCAATCCATTTGATGGATGGCTCAAAAATTAATTAATTGAATTAATTAATTTTTGGACTTAACACCTTTAAATTAATTGAATTAATTTACTAGGTTTGGCTTAATTAATTGATTGGATCACTTAACTAGTATTTGGAATTAATTGGATTAAATGAATCATTGGACTTAGTTGAAATAAAATTAATTTAATTGATTATTTTGCAATGAACTTTGGTTAGGTTTGATTTAATTTGATTAAATCGAGCCCGGTGCATATTTGAAGTCCATGCCCATTTGAGGCTGGTTGGAGCAAGTTAAGAAGGAGTTCAAATTCCTCACCATGATGAACATGATGGAGGAGTTATTTCATCATGATTGGAGGTTATATGAATATGGTTGTATCGGTTGACTTGGAGGAAAACTTAGTAGTTATTGAATTTTGAATTCAATTGTATGTGTTATACATAAACTACAAACATATCTAACATAACCACCACAAAAGCAACGAATTTGCTCTCAATTTTTTCTCAAAAGTATTCTCCTTTTTTGTTCTATATTGAATTGGATTCAAATTAGAACACAAAACAATCCAAAAGCACTAAACGATAATGTTGTGTTTAGAGTTGTTTTTCTTCTTGTTCTCTGTTCTATCTAGCAATAGAACAAGAACTTTACCTTTTTAATTATGTGGTGTGAAAAACTTAGAGGAATTCTAGTTTGAATTCTTAAGTGAACGGAATGGGAGAACATAAAGGGAACAACGCACGTTGCAGTTTTCTAAAAAGGCAAAAGGTAAAGTTTCATATCATGTTTCTATACTTTTTGTGTCATCCTCTCGCCATATGTCTATCATGTTTATGTAGTTATTATTCTGCTTTTGACAAACACCGAATATCCGGGAATTTCAAAGGGAACATCCCTTTGAATCGATTTCAAATTTTTTATTTCACGTTTCCATTGCATTCCCGGGTTATACCGATTCTTTCAGGCTGGCTGTCTAGCAACGGTCCATGGCAATATAGACTAGGTGAACGTTGGCAAGAACGTTTAGCCTCTCGACTTCCATACAGGTATGGTCCTTTCGTCGACTATCTCTTGGCCTTAGTTTACGACATGGAATCAGGCATCGATTCCCAACCTGGACGAGGTAGTTGGAATAGGTGATCAAAAGCTAATTAGATTAGCAGTTTAGAGAAACATTCAAGCAATCTTTATTTAAGCAATATTGTACCGACGAATATCGTAGGTTTTCGTCTCTGGCACATGTATCTATTGTTCTAACCAAATCATTGGTTTGACGTTACAACAGATGCTCACAGACCACTAATAACCATGTAGTTGGGTTGCGCATTTGATGGTGGCTATGAAACCAAGTTCTGAGGGTTGGTCTAAAATATTCCGAATTGAGGAGCTCGAGACTGGGCATCAAGAGTCCTACTGAGACTTACACTAAGTATTTGATTCAATTCATAAGTTCTGCATTTTATCGGCGACAGATGTTAGACGTCTATCCAATTTCAGTGGGTTAGTTGGCAAGGTAGACAACTGACTGAACTGACTCGCGAGGATTGTTATATAGAAGCCTTAGAGAATTGGCCGGTGTGACTTGTGCCCGAACTCCGATACTACGGGAGTGCACTCCAAAGAATCGACTTAAGCATGTTGTTTCTTTATTTGTGGGGAATGCACTGATTTGGTGGAGGTTAGTAAAGAGAGGATATGACCCAAGAGATAACTTGGGCTGAGTTTCAGAAAGCGTTTGATGATAAATATAGACCCAAGATCTAACAAGATAAGAACATGAACAATGTTTTATTGCACTAGCCAAGTATGCACCAGAAGTAGTAGCAACACAAGAGGATCATTGTTACTGTTTTGAGTAGGGGCTACGACCAGATATAAAAGAGGGCCTCGCAACAAGAATTACAAATTTAGATTGTGAATCAGCAGTTTAGATGGAAGAAGCAGTTTATTAAACAAGAAGAATGGGGAAGAAAAGAGAAAGTCAACATATACAGTAAGGGAGTCGAGTTGGTCGACTAAGAGAGGAACTAGCCGTGCATTTTCTACAGGAGGTGGGAACTTTTTGCGTGCTGGTCCTGGCTTTTGCGAAAGATCGGGCTGAGGTTTGGGGGATTGATGGGCTCCAATAGAGGTTCAATTGCGCGCAGTTCATCTACTATGCCTTCTATTAGATTAGGTAAGGGAGTTAGATAGAGTTATTGTTAGAATAGGTGACCAGAAAGACAATTGAATTGGCGGTTTTGAGAACTATTTAACAATCTTTATGAATATGATATTATCTTGATGAATGTAGTGGGCATTCATCTGTGGTGCTATGTGTTTGTTGTTCTTACTATTTACATTGAACGGTGTTTTAACGTCACAATAAATGCCCATAGACCAACTAAATTACCCAGGCAGTTGGGTTGCACATTGGATGACAGCAATGAAACAACCTTCATAGGGTTGGTTTGAAACGCTCCAGGTCGAGCACCTCGAGACTAAGCATCAAAAGTCCTTAAGAGACTGGCACTAAGTATTACATTTATTGCATTACTGTCGTGTTTCATCGGCGACAGACATGGGGTGTATATGCAATATTAGTAAATTAGTTAACAAGTTGTTAAATGATTGAACTGTCACATGGGAATTAATTTGAAATCAATGAATTCGAGTAGAAAACGAATTAATTGAATTTGATTAAATTAATTCATGGAGAACACGTATAAATAATTAAATTATTTATTTAGCAATCCAATTGATGGATGTCTCAAGAATTAATTAATTGAATTAATTAATTCTTGGGCTTACCACCACCAAATCCACGAATTTGCTCTTAATTTTCTCTCGAAAATATTCTCCTTTTTGTTCTATATTGAATTGGATTCAAATTAGAACATAAAACAATCCGAAAGCACAAAACAATTGTTTTGTGTTTGGAGTTGTTTTTCTTCTTGTGTTATTTTTCTATCTAGCAAAAGAAAAAGAACTATATCATTTCCATTTTGTGGTGTGCAAAACTTATATGATTTCTAGCTTGAATTCTCAAGTGAACAGAACGAGAGAACATAAATGGAACAGCGCACGTTGCAGTTCTTTTAAAGAAACAAAAGGTAATGTTTCATATTATGTTTCTATACATTTTGTTTCAACCTCTAGCCACATGTCTAACATGTTTATATGGTTATTATTATGCTATTGACAAACACTAAATGCCCAGGAATTTCAAAGGAAACACCTCTTTGAACAAGTTTTAATTTTTTCTGATTTCCCGCTTCCATCGCATTTCCAAGCCATACCAATTCTTTCAGTGGTATCAAAGCCCAATTCGGTATTTTGGATTTAGGATTAAGATATTGTTATGTGTGAAACATGAACATGTTTAATATGCTTCTGGAAAGCATGTTTTATTGCTTTGTAGCATGATTATATATTTAGAAAATATGTATTAATTTTGCTTTTAAAGTATGGATATCTATGCATTTTTTAAAATTGGATTTTCTATAAATGCAATGAAATTATTTAAGTTTTTAATTGTAGTAATTCCAAAATAAAAAATTTTTGAAAAACAGAGCAATATAGTCTTTCCTGCCATGCCGACTGGTCACTGGCCAGTAGGGCGCGGCTGAGCGCGCGCGTTTGCTGCTGTGTGTGCTGGTAGGGTGGCAGCGTGTAGGCAGGTGCACCTGTGCATGCACGCGTGCAGCTGGCAGCAGACGGTCGTCTGCTATTTCGAACAATTAGGCCGTTTTGTGCCGTTTTTCAAAAAATTAAATTTTTCTGATTTCTGTAGTTTTCTTAAAATTATTAATTTGGCTAACTAAAATTAGTTTTTTTAAAATTATTAATTTGGCTAATTTTAATTTTAGTTTAATTAGATTTTTTTAAAATTAAATTATTCCATAAATTAATTTAGAAATGGTTTCCAAACAAACAAAAGTAAGTTTGTGTATTGAATGTATGGATGACATCCATTTTCTAATGGCATTATTAGTATGATATTTTCTGCCTTTAATTATGTTTTAGTTTTGGTATTTGACATTGGTTATCAATTCTTAAATACATTGATTGTATTTATTTATTTGACATGTTTATAATTGCTATAAATGTGTTAATTATTGTTTATTGGATAAATAATGAGGATGATCAAAACGCTCATTGGTCGAATGTATGATTTATTTTTATGTTGGGTGAGGCTTGCGTGCGTCTTTTTTTTAATTCCTTCTTTTATTTTTTAGCCTTGGAATAATAAGAATTGCTTGCTCCCTCCTTTTGTACACCCTGCAACTTCTAATTGGGATTTTCATTTTCATGTAATGAGTATAGTTAGGAATTAATGTGAGGTTTTATTTATTTTAAATAAATATAAGCTTTCAAGGAGATGAAGGCCTAGGCCTATTGGATGGAGTTCAAGATGGAAGAAGAACAAAGAGGAAGGCCTATTAGAATGATAATGGATTACTATTTTGTAATAGTTAGGCCACACCCTAGATTGACCATAGACTCACTGGGGGCTCAGTGGGTTACTTAGGATTAGCCTTGGATCATCCGACAGGGGCGTGCTAGGCTTATTTTTGCATGTGGTAAATGTTTTAATTTTTTACGTATGATGTATTTGGAATACGTTTATACTCAATTATTAAAACCTTTTTATGCAAAATGTTATAATGGTGAGGTCTCGGTCACAACTAACTTGAACTCTCACTTGGATGGTCCAACTAAATATTAGGCCCAAAGTGGAATTAAATCAAATTGTTTGATAATTCTAAACCTTCCATCCACGGTCATGTAGTGTGCATGCTACTTCTACCATTTTGCGGTCTCACGAGTCGTGGCACATTTGGGATAGAAGAAAGCCATACTATTATCGTGAACAAATGGAACAATTGATATATTCATTTGGTTAATAGGTTGGGCCTAATGTTGAGTAATGTGATTAGCTTGGAGTCATCGGGATCACGTGAAGAGGCAAGCAAAATATCTTGGGGATCTTATTGGATGAGAATGGTAATGGTTACCTCCCACAAATCTTTTTTCTTGTGAATCGTAGGAGACGGAGAATTGAGTTTGTGGATCCCAAGCCCACTAGAAAATGGTTTCCCGCAACCCCACTTGAGAGAGGTGGGTTTTTGAAGAACTAGTGGGAGCGGTTAATGACTAAAGACCAAGTCTTAACTTGTATTTAATGTTATAATCAATTTGCTAATTTCTACTTTACATTTTGAATATAGATGTCTAAGGATCCATTAACCATAATTTTGGAGAGAAAGAAATTTAATGAAATGAACTATAATAGTTGGCTTAAACATCTGAGGATTGTCCTTGATTTTGAGAACCAGAATTACATTATGACAAGTCTCTTCCTAGGACCGTCCCAGAGTGGTCCACATCTAAAGAATGTGTGACGTTTGAAAGGTGGCAAGAGAACAATCGGAAGGTCCTCAGCATTGTACTGGCATCAATGACAAACGATATCCATAAGCAGTACGATAGGCACAATGATGTCGCGTCGATAATGCTCCGCGTCAAAAGATGCTTATGCAGTTCCGTATAGGTATATTAGATATACTTCTACAAAAGCATTTTTCGACACCAAGATGACTGAGGGATCCTCTGTGTAAGAGCATGGGATCAAGATGCTTTCCCTTGTGGAAAATCTTGATAATCTTCAAGCTGGGCTTGATAATGACACGTACATTGATATAATCCTCCGGTCACTTCCTCCCTCTTACATCCCGTTTGTTGTAAACTACAACGTGAATGGGCTTGAGAAGACCATACACGAGTTGATTAACATGTTGGTCCAATACGAAGGAACGAGAAAAAAGTTTGCGTGGTCGGTGTTGGTCGGGGAGGCTTCAACCTCTAAAGCGAAACGGAAAGGGGCCAAACGCTGGAAGAGAAAGAAAGGTAAGATAAATGCTGTTGCAAGCGCTTTGAGCGTTCTTGTTGTCCCTATGGGGATGGGCAAAGGTAAAGGGAAGGTGGGTTCCAAGTCAATAAGGGAAATGATGTTTGTATGCATTGCCGAAGAAAGGGTCTTTGGACGAGGGAGTGCCCTAAGCTCCTCCGCAGTGCAGGTACATTTGTTATTGAGGTTAATATGATAACTAACTCTACTTCTTGGGTATTGGATACCAGTTGTGGAGCTCACATCTCCAATGATTTGTAGGTTCTGGAAAGAAGTAAAAAGCTAAGTAAAGACGAGGTAGTCCTGAAGCTTGGCAATGGCAAGGCTGTTGCTACTGAAGTTGTAGGGATAGTCCACTTAGGTGTTAGTGATCAAGGTAGGATAAAATTGAAAAATTGCTATTATGTACCTAGTATAATCAAGAATATCATTTCTATTTCATTGTTGGACAATGTTTGTTTTGAGTTTATGATCAATAAAAATTATTTTTATTTGTTGAAG
Organism: Sesamum indicum; assembly: GCF_000512975.1. Lineage (NCBI taxonomy): Eukaryota > Viridiplantae > Streptophyta > Magnoliopsida > Lamiales > Pedaliaceae > Sesamum > Sesamum indicum. The sequence goes on along the minus strand of NW_011628052.1, from coordinate 69,243 downwards.
AATGGTTCTTCACATCTGGTAGGCAAACTTCATAATGGTCTTTATATTCTCCAACAACATGATTTCGTCATGACTACTCACAACAAACGTAAAATAGAAGATCAAAAGAACGCACAGATCTGTCATGCAAGGCTAGGTCACATCTCTCAAGATAGGATTAAAAGGTTCGTAGACTCAAAAAGTCTAGAGATAGATGATTTGGATCACCTACCAGCCTGCAAGTCTTGTCTAAAATGAAAGATGACCAAGAAGCCTTTTGTAGGACAAAGTATGCTTACTAGTGGTCTGTTGGATTTTATCTATTCAGACATCTGTAGGCCACTGAATACACAAGCCAGAGGTGAATTTTTCTGCTTCATAACCTTTACTGATGATCACTCATGGTACGGTTATGTTTACCTAATGAAGTACAAATCTGAGGCCTTTAGATGGTTTAAAGACTTTAGACTTGAATCTGAAAACCAAACTGATCACAAAAATTAAAACCCTTCAGTTGGACTGAGGTGGTGAGTATTTAAGTGGGGAATTCTTAGATTACATAAAAGAGAATGGAATTCTCTCTCAATGGACTCCTCCTAGAATGCCACAACTTAACCTTGTTGGACATGGTTCGGTCCATGACGACTTTTACCGAACTACCCTTATCCTTCTCAGGATATGCTCTTGAGAAGACAACCAAGTTGTTGAACATGGCGTCTTCTAAGACTATGGCCCAGAGGCAAGCCTGCGTCCTACAAGTATTTGAGAGTGTGGGGTAGCCCTACATAGGTCAAGAGACTAGTGGGAGACAAACTGGACTCAAGGTCTAGCTTGTGCAGGTTTGTGGGTTATCCTAAGGAAACTGAGGGGTATTATTTCTTTGATCCCTCCAAACAAAAAGTTTTTATCTCGCGAAACGTAGTGTTCTTCGAAAATAGTTTCCAGCGGGTACCCAATGTGAGGAATTGCTCCTTGAGGAATCCAGTGAGGCAACACCTCAAATGGATGTAGTGACATTATCTGCTCCTATAATTCCCACTGATGATATTCCTGTCCTCTGAATGTCAGCCAGATTGTCCCAATAGCTTGAGATGTATGGCTTTTTAGGTTTGATTGGTCAATTGGATAATGATCTAAAGATCTATGGACAAGCGTTGTCGGACATTAATTTGGGAAAATGGGTTGAGGCCATGAAATCCGAGATGGACTCTTTGAGTTCAAATAAGATTTAGATCTTGGTAGACCCACCCAAGGGTATTAAACCTGTTGGGTGTTAATGGATGGGGTCTACAACCGTAAGCTTGGAGCTGACGGAAAGGTTACTATCTTTAAGGCCAGGCTTATGGCGAAAAGGGTTACTCAACGACCTGGGGTCAATTTTGAGGAATAACCTATTCGTCCGTAGCTATAGCCAAGTCCATTCGGATTATGCTCGCCATAGCTGCATGGGTGACTATGAAACATGGAAAATGAACGTGAAAACAACTTTCCTTAATTGGTTCGTTGAGGAAGAGATCTGTATGGATCTACTGGTAGGTTTCACATTTGTTGGAGAAGAGCAGAAGGTCTGCCATCTCCAAAGGTCCATCTATGGTCTGAAACAAGCTTCCTGAAACTGGAATATCCATTTTGATGAGGTCAGATAGGGTTATGATTTCATCAAAAATGATTTTGACCCTTGTGTATACAAGAAGGTTGGTGGGAGCTCAGTTGCATTCATAGTGCTTTATGTGGATCAAGTCTTGCTCATTGGTAATGTTGTCAAGATGTTATGTGGCACTAAAGCATGGTTGTGTACACAATTCTCCATGAAAGATTTGGGTGAGGCTTCCTACATCCTAGGCATCAAGATTATCCGGCATAGATCTAAAAGGATGTTAGGAATGACCCAAATCAAGGATATATTACTAAAATAATTAGTGTTATCAATAAAATATTAGTAAAAATACTATGGGTGTGCAGGTGGATATATATGTACGCATATGTATCCGGAGTTCTTGAATAAAGTTGATAGTTAAATCAAATTATTCGTGATTGGATTTGAGGTTGATGAATAAATGTGTATATGAATATATTAGTATAAGAACACTAACACGAATTGTGATTGCATGTTAACATTTATGATATCTATAGAAGCGTATTAATCATCGCTATATTCTTGAATACGAACGAGGAATAAGATGTGTGATTAATTCTTGTAACATTTATCTAAGTTAATAAAACTCATATATGTACATTTATGGTGCTTCCATCAATGAAATATTTAGTCCTAGTTACAAAATTAAACTTTGTTTATAAAATTATTTTGAAATATAATCCTACTTATATCAATTTAAAGCTTATGTCAGTACAATCAATATGATCAAGAATAGTTCCAAATTATCTTAATTATAAATGTGAATATATTAATGATGTTTGTATCAATAAAGTATAATATAGTCTTGTGCAATCTTATTTATACCAAGTAAAAATTCATGTTCCCTGCATTTATTATGATCATCAAGTGTAAAATCGTGTACTCGCAATTACTGTGCTCTACCAAAGAAGTTATTATGTTGATCCAGTTTAAAAACCAATGTCCGTACAATTAGTGTACAAGGATGATGTGATGCTTTTACTAACAAAATGTAAATGTACCTTCCTCCATATGAACAATTAGTATGATCAACAAAATTATGTAATCCTACTGATATACTAAGTTAAAATTTATGGCGGTACAATTAATATGAAAGCATGAATATTCATTACTTTGGTCAACGAAATATATATGTAATACTATTTATACCAATTAAAACTCGTGTCCGTGCGATTATCATGATCAACAAGAAATATATATAATCCTATTTGCAACTAGTTAAAACTTGTCGATACATTTAGTATGATCAATAGAAGATGTAATCCCTACTTGTTAAAATTGGTAGCCCATTGACTTCTTAAAACGCCGACCTTGTCAGCCCAATTACCTGACCCACTTGGCAGCCCACAACTGACCCGGTAACCCGACTTATTCCTATCTACCTACTTATTCCTAAATCTCACTTTCCATCTTCTCTGTTTCTTCTGCATCATCTACTTCCTCTCCTCTCCAAATTCTCTCTATGATTTTCTTCTTTCTTTTTTGTGGAAGCCCTAGCCACTTTCCTAGACCAATCTAATGATTTTAGGAGCCACCAAGGTTTTCCTTATCTACCACAGTCTTCACCCCTTTAAATAGGGGATTCTCCTTTTCGGCTAAAACATGAATCAAGTTATTTTCTCCTTCACCATTCACAAAAGTTCTTTGTGAAATATTGAATTGGGGTCTTTGTGACCGTGTGATACTGAGATCTGAGTGATCGGAGTTGTAGTCGGTTTTTTTATTTGTGGAGTTACCATGAGTCAGTTCATAGTGAAAACGGTGCCTTGTGACCATATTCCTTTATCGAGATATTGGATCTGGCTACTTTGAGCCTGTTAATCACTATACTTTTAATTTAATTATTTTCTTATTTTTTTCATTTGTTATTATCATTTAAGTTGTATATTGGCCTGTAATAATCTTAAGAAATTTCGTACTCCAATTTTTGTAAATGTTGGATAGTATTTTCTGGTGATTTCCACTCTACACTACTCAAACTAAATTAATACTGACTTTCATATGAGTATGATCAACGAAGGAGGTAATCCGTACACAAACTAAATTTATACTTACTTCCATATGATGCTTCAACATATGTATGAACAAAATTTATAATTTTGATAATTTTAGTAATTTATACTAACTGCTCGAACACTATTTTAATTGGTATAAGTAGAGATAAGAAATTTTGTTCGTATATATATAGAAGAATGATATGGAAGTAAGTATTAATTTAGTTTGAGTACGGATTACATCCTTCGTTGATCATACTCATATGGAAGTGAGTATTAATTTAGTTTGTGTAGGAATTACATCTTTTGTTGATCGTACTAAATGCATCGGCAAGTTTTAACTAGTCGCAAATAGGATTATATGTATTTCTTGTTGATGTGCATAGGGATAAATTAAATCAAATTGTTCACGATTGCATTTGGGATTGATGAATAAATGTATAATACAAATATATTAATATAAGATGACTAACACGAATTGTGATTGCATGTTAACGTTTATGATATCTATAAAAGCGTATTAATAATTGCAATATTCTTGAATATTAACGAGGAATAAGTTGTGTGATTAATTCCTACAACATATAATGAAGGATTCATGTAAAATAATTCAGGAAACTAATTTACTACTGCATACATAAGTGTTATTACAAAACTAAAACAAAAAAAAATATAATAAATGGATGCAATCAGTATCATCAAAGGATGTCCCAATACATGAATCAATTTTATATAGTAACAATTACAAGAAAAGTGTAATTAACATTCAGAATTTGCCCCATTTAAATTTCAGTAAATCTAAATAAGATATAAAATCTGTAGACCACATTTATTAACGTTCAATTAATATAGATTTTGTCATTATAAAATATGTTTTCACATATATAGTAGGTTGACGAATTAACAAGAACACTTTTTCAGATTCAAAATTCAATTTTGTAAACTCACTCGACTTTACTCAAAAGCAAATCCTACGTAAGATATGGATAATCACTAAGTACTTCGTCATTATCTTTTAATTTCTTATAATTTTTTTCTCATTCGATATAGTAAAATTACTCATTATACATCCCAAGAATAATTTTTTTACAAAAAATAATTATCGATAAATTTATTGCATCTCTTATGGTACCTGCATGGTGTAGATTTTGACATCTTAATTATGAATAATATATATCTTATCTTTTTACGACAGCTTCGCAATAATTAATGATTCTTTTCCTATTTCATAAATACAATAAAAAATACAGTAATTTGGACAGAGCCTTGCTCATGATTTATTTGAATTGTTATATAGTAAGTGGATAGGGGTAGGGGTGAAGTTATGAATGGCTTGATTTGTTCCATATTGTTTGTACTTACGTATGTATAAATACCCCCCTATACATCCTATGTTTCTTCACGTTTCAAAGAATTGTCTAGGTAATTTCTTTCACATCAATGAAACTTGTTCGTAATTCTCTCTAGAGGCCACAAATGTTTAAAGTTTTTCTTCAAACAAATCCTTTTGAAGAAAAGAAATTAATCCAAGAATTGAGAAGGGCTTGTCAATCTATCATAGATAGATATTCTAAAACAGTAGATTGTACTTGGTACATGTTTTGTTTGTTTTGTTTGAGAGTATTCTAACACGTGGCCTTTTCCTTTTTTTATTTCTGTGACGAAATTGACAGGTGTTAAAAAAAGTAAAAGTAATTACCAATTAGAATGTCGATATCCGCCTGGAAGCTAGCACAATCTAGCATGATACCGTTTCAGTTCGGGGCATGATGAACAAGCACCAAGGAAACAAAATAAGGTGGTGGTGGTATTAGGTGCCACTGGCACAGGCAAATCCCGCCTGGCGATCGACCTGGCCACCCGATTCGGGGCAGAGGTCATCAACTTGGACAAAATTCAGGTCTACAAGGGCCTAGACATAGTAACCAATAAAGTGAGAAATGAGGAATGCCACGGCGTGCCACACCATTTGCTCGGAATCATTGATCCCGAGGTGGATTTCACTGTACATGATTTTGTGTATCATGCATTGCTGGCTGCTGATACCATCGTGCAAAAGAATCGGTTGCCAATCATTGCTGGAGGGTCCAATTCCTTCATACAGGCACTTGTCAGTGACAACACTAAGTTTCCCTCCAGGTACGAGTGTTGTTTTCTCTGGATGGAGAAGGGCAAGGAATTTTTTGACCAAAAAATTTGTGACTATGATTGTGGGATTAGGCGTGCCAATGGGGTCCCCGAGATGGATGAGTTCTTCAGGAGTGAGGGTGTTGTCGATGGTGAAGCTAGGGCTAAGATTCTTAAAGCAGCTATTGATGAAATTAAGATGAGCACTTGCAAATTAGCTTGCCGTCAAGTTGAAAAGATTTTGAGGATGAGGGAGGAATTCGGGTGGCGGATCCATTGGTTGCACGCGACAGAGGTATTCCTTCGACGTGGTGGAGATGCCAATGAAGCATGGGAGAAATTGGTGCTGGAGCCTAGTACGAACATTGTGGCTCTTTTTATTTGCAAAGAAAACATAGATCCAAAATTGACTGCATATGAACAATTAGTATGATCAATTATGTACCTTCGTGCTATAAACAATATGTATGAGCAGCAAAATTTTGTAGTCCTACTGATATACTGAGCTAAAATTCATGGCGGTACAATCAGTGTTAAAGCATTAATATTCAATGCTTTGATCAGTGAAATATATATGTAATCCAATTTATACCAATTCATACTCATGTCCGTGTGATTAGCATTATCAACAAGAAATATATATAATCCTATTTGCATCTAGTTAAAACTTGCCGAATCATTTAGTACGATCAACATAAGATGTAACCCCTACTCAAATTAAATTAATACTCACTCCCACATGAGTATGATCAACAAAGGATGTAATCCGTAATCAAACTAAATTAATACTTACTTCAATATGATGCTTCTACATACGTACGAACAAAATTTATTATCTCTACTTATACCAATTAAACTAGTGTTCGAACAGTTAGTGTGATCATTTAAATGTTAAATCCTACTTATTTGTATAGGTATAAAAATACAGTTTCTATCTTGTAATTTATGAGGGGGTATCATTTTTTGTGCTACACAAATTATAAAAATTAGTTTTTACAAGACTAAAATTGTCAAAATTATATTACTAAAATAATTAGTGTTATCAATAAAATATAAGTAAAAATACTATGGGTGTGTAGGTGGATATATATGTACACATATGTATCCGGAGTTCTACAATAAAGTTGAAAATTAAATCAAATTATTCTTGATTGGATTTGAGGTTGATGAATAAATGTGTATACGAATATATTAGTATAAGATGACTAACACGAATTGTGATTGCATGTTAACATTTATGATATCTATAGAAGCGTATTAATCATCAGTGTATTCTTGAATACGAACAAGGAATAAGATGTGTGATTAATTCTTATAACATTTATCTAAGTTAATAAAACTCATATATGTACATTTATGGTGCTTCCATCAATGAAATATTTAGTCCAAGTTACCAAATTAAACTTTGTTTATAACATTATTTTGAAATATAATCCTACTTATATCAATTTAAAGGTTATGTCAGTACAATCAATATGATCAAGAATAGTTCCAAATTATCTTAATTATAAATGTGAATATATTAATGATGTTTGTATCAATAAAGTATAATATAGTCTTGTGAGATCATATTTATACCAAGTAAAATTTCATGTTCCCTATATTTATTATGATCATTAAATGTAAAATCGTGTACTCGCAATTACTGTGCTCTGCCAAAGAAGTTATTATGTTGATCCAGTCTAAAAACCAATGTCCGTACAATTAGGGTACAAGAATGATGTGATGCTTTTACTTACAAAATATATGTGTACCTTCTCCATATGAACAATTATTATGATGAACAAAATTATGTAATCCTACTAATATACTGAGTTAAATTTTATGGCGGTACAATTAGTATGAAAGCATGAATATTCATTGTTTTGATCAACGAAATATATATGTAATACTATTTATACCAATTAAAACTCATGTCCGTGCGATTATCATGATCAACAAGAAATATATATAATCCTATTTGCAACTAGTTAAAACTTGTCGATACATTTAGTATGATCAACAAAAGATGTAATCCCTACTTGTTAAAATTTGTAGCCCAATGACTTCTTAAAACGCCGACCTTGTCAGCCCAATTAAATGACCCACTTGGCAGCCCACAACCGACCCGGTAACCCGACTTATCCTATCTACCTACTTATATCAAATCCTTAACACTAAATCTCACTTTCCATCTTCGCTGTTTCTTCGGCATCGTCTACTTCCTCTCCTCTCCAAATCCTCTCTGTGATTTTCTTCCTTCTTTTCTGCGGAAGCCATGGCCACTTTCCTAGACCAATCTAATGGTTTTAGGAGCCACCAAGGTTTTCCTTATTTACCACAGTTTTCACCCCTTTAAATAGGGGATTCTCCCTTTCGGCTAAAACATGAATCAAGTTGTTTTCTCCTTCACCATTCACAAAAGTTCTTTGTGAAATACTGAATTGGGGTCTTTGTGACCGTGTGATACTGAGATCTGAGTGATCGGAGTTGTAGTCGTTTTCTTTATTTGTGGAGTTACCGTGAGTCGGTTCATAGAGGAAACGGTGCCTTGTGACCATATTCGTTTATCGAGATATTGGATCTGGCTACTCTGAGCCTGTTAATCACTATACTTTTGATTTAATTATTTTCTTATTTCTTTCATTTGTTATTATCATTTAAGTTGTATATTGGCCTATAAGAATCTTAAGGAATTTCGTACTCTAATTTTTGTAATAGTTGGATAGTATTTTCGGGTAATTTCCACTCTACACTACTCAAAATAAATTAATACTCACTTCCATATGAGTATGATTAACCAAGGAAGTAATCCCTACACAAACTAAATTTATACTTACTTCCATATGATGCTTCAACATATGTATGAACAAAATTTATAATGTTGATAATTGTAGTAATTTATACTAACTGCTCGAACACTATTTTAATTGGTACAAGTAGAGATAATAAATTTTGTTCGTATATATGTAGAAGAATCATATGGAAGTAAGTATTAATTTAGTTTGAGTACGGATTACATCCTTCGTTGATCATACTCATATGGAAGTGAGTATTAATTTAGTTTGTGTAGGGATTACATCTTTTGTTGATCGTACTAAATGTATCGACAAGTTTTAACTAGTCGCAAATAGGATTATATGTATTTCTTGTTGATGTGCATAGGGATAAATTAAATCAAATTGTTCGCGATTGCATTTGAGATTGATGAATAAATGTATAATGCGAATATATTAATGATGTTTGTGTCAATAAAGTATAATATATCTTGTGCGATCTTATTTATACAAAAGTAAAAATTCATGTTCCCTGTATTTATTATGATCAATAGGAAATATTTATAATCTTCTTTGCAACTAGTTAAAACTTGTCGATACATTTAGTACGATCGACAAAAGATGTAATCCCTACTTGTTAAAATTTGTAGGCCAATGACTTATTAAAACGCCGACCTTGGCAGCCCAATTACCTGACCCACTTGCCAGGCCACAACCGACCCGGTAACTCGACTAATCTTATCTACCTACTTATATTACATCCTTAACCCTAAATCTCACTTTCCCTCTTCTCTGTTTTTTCTGCACCGTCTACTTCCTCTCCTCTTCAAATCCACTCTGTGATTTTCTTCCTTCTCTTCTCCGGAGGCTAGGGCCACTTTTCTAGACCAATCTAATGGTTTTAGGATAGCCACCAAGATTTTCCTTCTCAGCCACAGTTTTCACCCCTTTAAACATGAATCATGCTGTTTAAGTGATCGTGTTTGGTCGGTTTCTTTATTTGTAGAGTTACTGTGAGTCGGTTCATAGTGGAAACGGTGCCATGTGACCATATTTCTTTATTGAGATATTAGATCTGGCTACTCTGAGCCTGTTAATCACTATACTTTTGATTTAATTATTTCATTATTTCTTTCATTTGTTATTATCATTTAAGTTGTATATTATCATGTAATAATCTTAAGGAATTTCATGCTCGAATTTTTGTAGTTCGATAGTATTTTCTAGTGATTTTCAATCTACACTACTCAAACTAAATTAATACTCACTTTCATATGAGTATGATCAACGAAGGAGGTAATCCGTACATAAACTAAATTTATACTTACTTCCATATGATGCTTCAACATATGTATGAACAAAATTTATAATTTTGATAATTTTAGTAATTTATACTAACTGCTTGAACACTATTTTAATTGGTATAAGTAGAGATAATGAATTTTGTCCGTATATATGTAGAAGAATCATATGGAAGTAAGTTTTAATTTAGTTTGAGTACGGATTACATCCTTCGTTGATCATACTCATATGAAAGTGAGTATTAATTTAGTATGTGTAGGGATTACATCTTTGGTTGGTCATACTAAATGTATCGGCAAGGTTTAACTAGTTGCAAATAGGATTATATATATTTTTTGTTAATGTGTATAGGGATAAATTAACTCAAATTGTTCGCGATTGCATTTGAGATTGATGAATAAATGTACAATGCGAATATATTAATATAAGACGACTAACACGAATTGTGATTGCATGTTAAGGTTTATAATATCTATTAAAGCGTATTAATCATTGCTATATTCTTGAATATTAACGAGGAATAAGTTGTGTGATTAATTCCTGTATCACATAATGAAGAATTCATCTAAAATCAGGAAACTGATTTTTTTGGGTAAATGTAATTTTCATTCAGTAAAAAAAATTGTATCGTACAACAATTTGATCATCAATTGGTTTCTCCCTCGACAGGCCAAGGGATACGCCATAGTCTATATAATGCTCGTGTACTAACTGACAAGGCAATGTTGATACTGAGGATCCTCTGTCTGACGTCGTCGATGATCATCATACCAATGGTGTTCGTTGTCCGTTCAGTATGTTCAAATCGCCTCAGGTTCCTCTCTCTCCAAATGTGATAGACACATGCTGCTAGTAGTGAACGGTAAGCTATGTTGACAATGTGCTTTCCTCTCCATTTTTTTGTCGCCCATTCAATGTCTGTTTCCCAATCCCTATTGGGCTATTGGAACCAAATTCTTCTGCGTATTTCTGTAAGGCAGTGCCGGCTAAATTTGCATTGGAAGAATAAGTGAGAGTGGGTTTCTGTACTTCCGTCGTCACATAGGATGCAGGCTCCCAAATGGGATAGCCATGGTTTAGGAAACTGATTTACTGTTGCATAAAATAGCGTTATTACAAAACTAAAACAAAATAAAATAAAATAAATGAATGCAATCAGTATCATCAACTTAATTACTTTCATATTAATCATGGACCACAAAACGTCCAAATAAATGAATCAATTGAATATAGTAACAATTACAAGAATAGTCTAATTAACATTTAGAATTTGCTCCAATTATATTTCAGTAAATCTAAATAAAAGATAAATTCTGTAGTCTAGATTTATTAACGTTACATAAATATAGATTTTGTCATTATAATATATATTTTTTCATAAATGACTCACTCGATTTTACTCAAAAGCAAATACTACGTAAGATATGGATAATCACTAAGTACTTCATCAATATCTTTTAATTTCTCATAATTTTTTTCTCATTCGAAATAGTAAAATTACTCATTATACATGCCAAGAATAATTTTTTACAAAAAATAATTATCGATGGATTTATTGCATCTCTTATGGTACCTGCACGGTGTAGATTTTGACATTTTATTTATGATTAGTATTTGTATTATCTTTTTGACGACAACTTCGCAATAATTAATGATCCTTTCCCTATTTTGTAAATAAAGTAAAAAAACCAGTAATTTGGAGAAAGCCTTGCTCAAAATTTATTTGAATTGTTATATAGTAAGTGGATAGGGTTAGGGGTGAAGTTGTTACTATGCATGGCTAGATTTGTTCCACATTGTGTGTAAGTATGTATGTATAAATACACCCCTACGCATCCTATGTTTCTTCATGTTTCAAACAATTGTCTAGATAATTTCTTTCACATCAATAAAACTTGTTCGTGATACTCTCTAAAGCCCACAAATGTTTGAAACTTTTCTTCAAACAAATCCTTTTGACGAAGAGAAATTTATACAAGAATTGAAAAGGACTTGTCTCTCTATGATAGATAGATATTCTAAAATAGTAAATTGTATTTGGTACATGTTTTGTTTGTTTTAGATGAGAGAATTAACATGTGGCCTTTTTCTTTTTTTTTTATTTGTGTGATGAACTTGACAGGTGTTAAAAAAGGTAAAAGTAATTATCAATGAGAATATCGATCTCCTCCTGGAAGATAACACAATCCAGCATGACGAAGTTTTCAGTTGGGGGCTTGATGAACAAGCATCAATGGAAGGATAAGGTGGTGGTGGTATTGGGTGCCACTGGCACAGGCAAATCGCGCCTGGTGATAGAACTTGCCACCCGTTTCAGGGCAGAGGTCATCAACTCGGACAAAATTCAGGTCTACAAGGGCCTAGACATAGTAACCAATAAGGTGAGAAATGAGGAATGTCGCAGCGTGCCACACCATTTGCTCGGAATCATTGATCTCGAGGTGGATTTCACTGCACATGATTTAGTGCATCATGCATTGCTGGCTGCTGATGCCATCATACAAAAGAATCGGTTGCCAATCATTGCTGGAGGGTCCAATTCCTTCATACAGGCACTTGTCACTGACGACACTGAGTTTCCCTCCAAGTACGAGTGTTGCTTTCTCTGTATGGACATGGCGATCCCCTTTTGCATTCGTACGTGTCGAAAAGAGTTGATCAGATGGTGGATAGCGGGTTAGTGGAGGAGGGTAAAGCATTTTTTGACCCAAAAATTTGTTACGATCGTTATAGGATTAGGCATGCCGTTGGGGTCCCCAAGATGGATGAGTTCTTCAGGAGTGAGGGCCTTGTCGATGGTGAAACTAGGGCTAAGCATCAAAAGGCAGCTATTGATGAAATTAAGATGGACACTTGCAAATTAGCTTACTGTCAAGGTGAAAAGATTTTGAGGATGAGGGAGGAATTCGGGTGGCAGATCCATCGGTTGACAGAGGTATTCCATCGACGTGGTGGAGATGCCAATGAAGAATGGGAGAAATTGGTGTTGGAGCCTAGTACGAATATTGTGGCTTGTTTAATTTTCAAAAAAAACAGAGATCCGAAACCGATTGCATATGATCAATTATGTAACTTTGTGCATATGAACAATTTGTATGATCAGAAAATGTTGTAGTCCTACTGATATACTGAGTTAAAATCCATGGCGGTATAATTAGTGTGAAAGCATTAACATTCAATGCTTTGATCAGCAAAATACATATGTAATCCAATTTTTACCAATTTAAACTCATGTCCATTTGAATAGCATTATCAACAAGAAATAAAAATAATCCTATTTGCATCTAGTTAAAACTTGCCGAATCATTTAATACGATCAACGAAAGATGTAATCCCTACTCAAACTAAATTAATATTCACTTCCATATGAGTATGATCAACAAAGGTTGTAATCCGAACTGAAACTAAATTAGTACTTCAATATGATGCTTCTACATATGTATGGACAAAATTTATTATCCCTACTTATACCAACTAAACTATTATTCGAGCAGTTAGTGTGATCATTAAAATTTTAAATCCTACTTATTTGTATAGGTATAAAAATACAGTTTCTGTCTTGTAATTTATGAGGTGGTGTCATTTTTTGTCCTACACAAATTATGAAAATTAGTTTTCACAAGACTAAAATTATCAAAATTATAAAATTAATAGAATTAAAATTACTAAAATAATTAGTGTTATCAATAAAATATAACTAAAAATACTAGGGTTGTGTAGGTGGATATATATGAACACATATATATCCGGAGTTCTTGAATAAAGTTGAAAATTAAATCAAATTATTCGGGATTGCATTTGAGGTTGATGAATAAATGTGTAATACGAATATATTAGTATAAGACGACTAACACGAATTATGATCGCATGTTAACATTTATGAGATCTATAGAAGCATATTAATCATCATTACATTCTTGAATATGAACGAGGAATAAGATGTGTGATTAATTCTTGTAACATTTATCTAAGTTAATAAAAGTCATATACGTACATTTATGGTGCTTCCATCAACGAAATATTTAGTCCTAGTTACCAAAATAAACTTTGTTCATAGAATTATTTTGAATTGTAATCTTACTCATATCAATTTAAAGCTCATATCAGTATGATTAATTTGATCAAGAATAGTTCTGAATTATCTTAATTATAAATGTGAATATATTAAGGATGTTTGTATCAATAAAGTGAAACATAGTCCTGTGCGATCCTATTTATACCCAGTAAAAATTCATATTCCGTGTATTTATTATGATCATGAAGTGAAAAACCGTGTACTTGCAATTACTGTGGTCTACCAAAGAAGTTATTATGTTGATCCAGTCTAAAACCAATGTCCGTACAATTACGGTACAAGCATTATATGATGCTTTTACTAACAAAATATATATGTACCTTCCTGCATATGAACAATTAGAATGATCAACAAAATTATGTAGTTCTACTGATATACTGAGTTAAAATTCATGGCGGTACAATTTGTTTTAAAGCATAAATATTCAATGCTTTGATCAATGAAATATATATGTAATCCTATTTATTCCATTTAAAACTCTTGTCCATGCGATTAGCATGATCGACAAGAAATATATATAATCCTATTTGCAACTAAGTAAAACTTGTCGGTACATTTAGTACGATCAACAAAAGATGTAATCACTACTTGTTAAAATTTGTAGCCCAATGACTTATTAAAAGACTGACCTTGGCAACCCTATCCTAACTACGTAGTTATATCACATCCGTAACCCTAAATCTGACTTTCCCTCTTCACTGTTTTTTCTACACCATCTACTTCCTCTCCTCTTCAAATCCTCTCTGTGATTTTCTTCCTTCTCTTCTTCGGGACCCATGGCCACTTTCCTAAATCAATCTAATGGTGTTGGGAAAGCCACCAACATTTTCCTTCTCTACCACAGTTTTCACCCCTTTAAATAGGGGATTCTCCCTTTTGGCTAAAACATGAATTAAGTTGTTTATCTCCTTCGGCTAAAACATGAATTAAGTTCTTTTTTACTGTGTGATACTGAGATCCGAGTGATCAGAGTTGTGGTCGGGTTCTTGGTTTGTGGAGTTACCGTGAGTCGGTTCATTATGGAAACGTTGCCTTGTGACCGTATTCCTTTATTGAGATAAAGGATCTGGCTATTAATCACTATATTGTTGATTTAATTATTTCATTATTTGTTTTTTTTGTTATTATCATTTATGTTGTATATTGGCCTGTAATAATCTTAAGGAGTTTCGTACTCCAATTTTGTTAATAGTTGGATAGGATTTTCTGGTGATTTCCACTCTACACTACTCAAACTAAATTAATACTCACTTCCATATGAGTATGATCAACGAAGGATGTGATCTGTACTCAAACTAAATTAATACTTATAAATTTATTTCATACATCAACGAAGGATGTAATCTGTACTCAAACTAAATTAATACTTATGGAAGTGAGTATTAATTTAGTTTGAGTAGGGATTACATCTTTTGTTGATAATACTAAATGTATCGGAAAGTTTTAACTAGTCGCAAATAGGATTAAGTATATTTCTTGTTGATGCACGCATAGGGATAAATTAAATCAAATTGTTCGCGATTGTATTTGAGATTGATGAATAAAATGAATAATGCGAATATATTAATATAAGCCGACTAACACGAATTGTGATCGCATATTAACGTTTATGATATCTATAAAAGCGCCTATTAATCATTGCTATATTCTTCAATATTAACGAGGAATAAGTTCAGGAAACTGATTTATTATAAACTAATTTTAGGAAGCTGATTTATTGTTGCATACAATAGCGTTTTTACAAAACTAAAATTAAATGAAATAAAATAAATGGATGCAATCAGCATCATCAACATATCGATGATGCAACTTAATTACTTTCATATTAATCATGGACCACAACCAAATACATGGATCAATTGCATATAGTAACAATTACAAGAACAGTGTAATTAACATTCAGAATTTGCTCTAATTAAATATCAGTAAATCTAAAGAAGGGATAAAATCCGTAGACCAGATTTATTAACGTTCAATTAATATAGATTTTTTCATTATAATATATGCTTTTTCATATATAGTAGGTTGACGAATTAATGAGAATATTTAAAGTCACTTGATTTTATTCAAAAGCAAATCCTACGTAAGATATGGATAATCACTAAGTACTTTGTCATTATCTTTTAATTTCTCATAATTTTTTTCTCATTTGATATAGTAAAATTACTCATTATACATCGCAAGAATAAATTTTGTACAAAAAAAATTATCGATGGATTTATTGCATCTCTTATGGTACCTACACGGTGTAGATTTTAACATTTTAATTATGATTAGTATTTGTATTATGTTTTGACGACAACTTCGCAATAATTAATGATTCTTTTCCTAATTTGCAAATACAGTAAAAAATACAGTATTTTGGACAGAGCCTTGCTCATGATTTATTTGAATTGTTCTATCGTAAGTGGATAGGTTAGGGGTGAAGTTATTACTATGCATGGCTTGATTTGTTCCACATTGTGCGTAAGTATGTATGTATAAATACCGCACTACACCTCCTATGTTTCTTCATATTTTGAACAATTGTCTAGGTAATTTCTTTCCAATTAATGAAACTTGTTCGTGATTCTCTCCAGAGCCCACAAATGTTTGAAGTTTTTCTTCAAAAAAGTCCTTTTGAAGAAGAAAATTAATCCAAGAATTGAAAAGGGCTTGTCTCTCTGTGATAGATAGATATTCTAAAATAGTAGATTGTATTTGGTACATGTTTTGTTTGAGAAAATTCTAACATGTGGCCTTTTTCTTTTTATAATCTGTGTGATGAAATTGACAGCTGTTAAAAAAAGTAAAACTAATTACAAATTAGAATGTCGATCTCCTCCTGGAAGCCAGCATAATCCAGCATGACGAACTTTTCAATTGGGGGCATGATGAACAAGCACCAAGGGAAGGATTAGGTGGTGGTGGTATTAGGTGCCACTGGCACAGGCAAATCCCGCCTAGCGATAGACCTGGCCACCCGTTTCGGGGTAGAGGTCATCAACTCGGACAAAATTTAGGTCTACAAGGGCCTAGACATAGTAACCAATAAGGTGAGTAATGAGTAATGAATGCCGCGGCGTGCCGCACCATTTGCTCGGAATCATTGAACCCGAGATGGATTTCACTGTACATGATTTTGTGCATCATGCATTGTTGGCTGTTGATGCCATCGTACAAAAGAATCGATTGCCAATCATTGCTGGAGGGTCCAATTCCTTCATATAGGCACTTGTCAATGGCAACACTTAATTTCCCTCCAAGTACGAGTATTGCTTTCTCTGGATGGACATGGCGATCCCAGTCTTGCATTCGTACATGTCGAAAAAGGTTGATCAGATGGTGGATAGCGGGTTGATGGAGGAGGGTAAGGCATTTTTTGTCCCAAAAATTCGTGACTATGAGTATGGGATTAGGCGTGCCATTGGGGTCCCTGAGATGGATGAGTTCTTCAGGAGTGAGGGTTTTGTCGATGGTGAAACTAGCGCTAAGGTTCTTAAGGCAGCTATTGATGAAATTAAGATGAACACTTCCCAATTAGCTTGCCGGCAAGTTGAAAAGATTTTGAAGATGAGGGAGGAACTCGGGTGGCAAATCCATCGGTTGAACGCCACAGAGATATTATGATGGGTGTCGATTCCACCAAAAATAATTCCTAAGAACACTTTTGTAGAAGTTTGAATAGGATCGAATCCACAGGGAATGGTTTTAAATTAATTCCTTCAAAACATAAAAATAAAAATAATTGGGGGGGTTAAAGAATGTGAAAAAGAATAAAATAAAAACTAAATTAAACTAAAAAGTTAATAAAATTAGAAGTGATAAATATAAGAGAAAAGTATTCCAGTAAAAGACAGGATCATGCTTAATTCTACGGTCGATCATAGATGTAAAGATAACAATCATTCAAGATAGATAAATTGGTTATGGCCATTGGTACGACCTAGCGGCCTCACCTTTCCTTACCTTGTGGATAGTTAAGGAATGTCCATTGACTAAATCCCTAATCAGTACACAACCTTGGGAACGTTCTCAAAATTTAATTTATCGACAACATGAAGAACTAGAAAGGCCCAATGTTAACCAATAAATTTCTACGAGGATTTATGTAAGTTAGAATGTGAATGCCCCACAACATAAACGAAAACTTCTACCTAATCAATTATGTTATGTTACCACTAGTTACTGAACTAAACAAACAATTATAGATTTGCAAGTTCAATTGGCTAGGCAAATATTCTTGACAATAAATCAGATTATTTGTAATAAAAGCACAGAGAACAACACAAATTCCAATATGAATAAAAGTAGAAAGTATAAATTAGATCTCACAAGTCATTAGATTTAAGCATTCACCAAATCTTCAATCAGAATAAGAAAACTAGCTAGCCATGCTAATGGAAGAACGCATGAAAAGCAAAGTAAGAAAATATTATAAAAATGTATAGATATAGAAGAGTTCAAAAGTGGTCTCTTAAACTAAATTAGATCGCCTATTTATAATAGCTAGATACCTAATTCTATTAGGATTAAAAGTAGGTTCCTTATTGAACTAAAGGACATATGAAAATAAAATTATAATCCTAGTTAAACTCCTCATTCATCGAAAGGAAGTCCATGCATCTCCAAATTCTTGTCAAAAATTGAGTTTGAGTCTTGTCCGAATTTTCAATTTGGTGCTTTTCTTTATTTTCCATTTCATTTGTCCTAATGCTACAAAGTAAAATTTAATAGGAGCATTTGGCCACAAAATAGGTCAAAATATGACATGAAATAAGCATAAAATGAGATCATATCAAGTATCTCCCCACTTAACCCTTTGCTCGTCCTCGATGCAAAGAAGTAGAGATAAAATAGGTTCAAGAATTTAATTCCAAAGTTTATGGATCACAGACGAAAGTACCCAATCAAGAATCTAGTTAAGTGTTCAAAGAATGGTACACGATATGATAAAAGACAACTCAACAAGCTTCAAACAAGTTTTCACAAGATGATTTTCATCAAAACTAAGCATGAAAAACAAGTGGACTGTGCTCTCATGTCTCCCAATCTCTCAAGTATTTTTGGTTGAGTGTTTCGCTCAAATGCTTGCTATGAAAATGATTCACCATAGGCTTGATTATACACCAAAATCTCCACCACTTTTAAATATACACACATTTGAATCAAGAGTTCTTATAGTTTGGTTGTAATGGGGCATTGGTTTAGGGGTAGGAAGAATAAGGAAAAATGAGGTGGAAATCCAAGAAACTAAATTAGAGCACCAAGTAATAGATATAAGAATCCAAGCTTCTCAAAAATTGATCTATCTTATACTCTAACTTCATGTCCCACCTTCCTCGACTTGAGCTATGTCTTTTTTAAGAGAAAGAGTATTTTTTTTCTTTGCCTTCCTCGATTTTGTTATTTTTCCTTTTCCTTTTGAAGGTATTCTTTTTTGTTTTCTCTTTCTTTGTCTATTAAGGCATAGAACAAGGTTGTCACGTGACAAGTTAGCTCATAAATCTCCTTTACAAAAATTGAAATATCCCCACATTTATCGTCAAAACACATACATAGAATACATTTTTGTTTTCTTGACACTCTACTAATCCTTAGAAGGGCCAAATAAGGGTAATAAAGAGACGGTAGAGTTTGTTTATACTTGGGATTTCATAACAAGAAATTAAGGCTTATAAGGCTCAAATGGGCTTACTAAGGAGAATTGCATGTGGGTGGTCTTTTAAGCTAAAGGAGTTTTTATCCTAGTGCCTTTATCATTTTGAAGTGTATGCATAGAGATGTAGTCTCGATATGGTCCAAAGCAAGTTCTAGGAAGACAAAATCATGAAGCATTGTCTCTCAAGATAACAAAAATTGTAGATTTTCATGAGTGTATAGGCTAAAAATTCCTCTCTAGGTAGGTTATGTCCACCAATTTTCCACATTTAATTTTCAATTCAAATCACCATTTGCAAAACAAGTTCTTAACCGTAAGTTGTCAAGAGTCATTAGATGCACACCCTTATCACACATTACCAAATTATTACTTGATTAGCCTGGTCTTTGATCATAATGCTAACATGAGGACAAGAAAAAAATATATGGAAGGGGTAGCAAGAATCAATCAAAACAATTAATCCACCAAGACTCATTTCTCTATCAAAACAATCATCAAAACACCCTCCCCCCATTTAATTCCACATTGTCCCCAATGTGGTAAGCATGCATATCTAGAACGATAAAATAAAAGAAAGGAGAAAGAGAACGTCCTTTAGTGATTTGTGGGTAAGTGATGGAACTGCGGCAGCTCAAGAATTGTGAGATTTTGAATGAGAGGGAGAGTCCCTTATGGATGCTCATACATCTTGATGAATTAGTTGCCCGAATTACGTGTGGGCACGCCTAACTGTAGGGTTGATGCATGTTCACCTTGACCTGCAAAAATTGATTGTAGTGGTATCACAACATTCACAAGAAGTTAGAGGGAAAAAAAATTGAGAAAAAGAGAAGGACATGAGTTGCCTCCCGAGAAGCGTCTTTCTTAACGTCTTTGGCTAGATGTTGTTGTGCCTCAACTTAAATGAGTTGGACACTCTAAATCCACTTCTTCTATGTAATGCACCCAGTGATGGTGTGGATTTAGGAGGACTTGACGGTCCATGGATGACTTCTTCCTTGAACTTATTTTGTCATGAAAGACTTTGTTCATGTAAGTTCTTGGACTCGAGGTGAGGCATTTGGTAATTGTTGTCTTAAATGCTCCTCCAGCATCGAACATAGCATTTTTTTGCACCGAAGGATGAATAAAAATCAATGAAAAAAATAGAATGCACATCATTAGAATATTTCATGGCACCACAAATTCTAAAACTCATAACCTCATTATCAAATTCCATAGAGAGAATTCCGACATCAACATCAATTTTTGTTTTTGAGGTTATAAGGATTGGTCTTCCTAAAAAGATGAATGTAGAATTGGGAGAAGTATCACCCCTCATGTCAAGCAAATTCATCAGCTTGTACAAGTACATCCTCAAGAACTCTTTCGGGGTAAACTACGGAATGATAAGCAAGTTGAAGAACGACCCTCATTTCTTTTAATGGGCCAACATTCAAAGATTCATAATCGGTAAGATGCATAATATTGATAGAAGCACCCAAATCAGACATTACTTTTTCTATTCCAATCTTTCCAATTTTGCAAGGGATAGAAAATGTACCTGGATCATTGCATTTAGGAGGTAGTTTCTTTGAAGAATGATTCCAATTTTGCAAGGGATAGAAAATGTACCTGGATCATTGCATTTAGGAGGTAGTTTCTTTGAAGAATGACAGATACATTTTCTCCCATACTTACCCTTTCATTATCTCTCAATTTGGATTCTGGTGCACAATTCTTTGAAAATTTTGCATAGCGAGGTATTTGTTTAATTGCATTGAGTAGGGAAATATTTACCTCAACTTTGAGTAAAGTTTCAAGAATCTATTTTTCCTCTTCCTCCTCTTTGGACTTGGCGAATCTCTCCGGGATGGGAAGTTTGGGCACGAACACCTTGGGACTTTCCTTGCTGACTTAGTTGGATTTTTCAGCTTGTTTTGGAAGAATTTTGAGGTCATCCTCTATTTTGTCATGCTGTGCATGCCCACGCCTAGTGTTATTTTCGAGTTGTAGCTCTTTCCCACTGCACAAGGTAATAGCACTAAAGTTTTGTTTAGGCTTAATAATAGTTTGGGAGCGAAACTTACCTTGAGATTCCAAGCGGCTGACAGAGGAGGCCAGTTCGCTCATTTGAGATTCCAAATTTTGTATGCTCAAGCGGGTTTCTTGTTGGAATTGTTTGGTGCTCAAGGCGAGTGTTTTCACGATATCTTTCAGGGGCATACCATTATTGGGAGGTGTTGGTAGTGGTGGTGGTTGGTGTGGAACCCTTTGAAAGTTTTGAGGTTGATTGTCATACCTCAAATTTGGGTAATCTCTCCAACCATTGTTATAGGTATTGGAAAATGGGTCATATCTCCTTTGTTGTTGCTCAAAAAATCCATCGACGACGTCAGCATGTTTGGTTGATTTTTCGTGAAGTGTAGGACAACCGTCGGTACAATGTCCCAAAGATGTACATATCCCACAAGTCTTGACTTGTTGAATACTTCCCCCTATAAGCTTTTCAACAAGAAAAGTAAGTTTATCTAACCGTTCATTAATAGAAGTACTTACCTCGTTTACCCTTCGTGGGGGGTTGTCATTTCTACTACTGAATTTTTGATTATTAGCCGGCATGGTTGTGATTAGTTTGCGTGCTTCGGTAGGAGTTTTGTCATAGAAAGCACCTCCACTAGCTGCATCCACCAAGCTTCTATTTGCCTCAGACAACCCTTCATAAAAATATTGAATTAGAAGATGGTCGGGACTCCACCAATTGCTTGAATCTCCCCTAATACTCAGAAACTTTCACCGGAGAATTGGTGTATTCCACTTATTTCCTTCCGGAGTTTTGTAGTCCTTGAAGCGGGGAAGTAGTTCTCAAGAAATTGTTTATCGAGCTCGTGCGAACTAACAATAGATCCTGAAGGTAAGGAGTAGAGCCAATCTTTTGCTTCATCGCCCAATCAGAATGGAAAGGCTCTTAGCTTGACTTGTTCTTCGGTGACTCCTTGAGGTCTCATGCCGGAACACACCACATGGAATTCTTTAAGGTGCTTGTGCGGGTCTTCACCTGCAAGGCCGCGAAAAGAGCGAACTAAGTGGATGAGACCCGATTCAAGTTCACAATCAACATTTAAATTAGATTATTCAATGTAGAGTGGTTGTTGATTTAATTCAAGACAAGTCATCTTTTTGATCGTTCATTCCAAATTTTGAGCCATGATTTCATACTGAGAGTAGCTAGACGCGCGCACGTCTAACTTAGAATTTGCTGCTGGTTTGGAAGAAGTAGAGGCCTCTTCCTTGTGTTGCTTTGTTTCTTTTTGGAGTCTATGAGCCTTCTTCTCGATCTCGGGGTCAAATTCAAGTTTACCTATACGAGAAGAACGCAGCATAAAACCAAGTAACAAGAAAAAAAAATTAATTTAATAACACCAATCCCAGGCAATGGCGCCAAAATTTGATGGGTGTCAATTGAAGAAAAAATAATTTCTACGAACACTTTCATAGAAGTGTGAGTAGGGTTGAATCCAGAGAGATTGGTTTTAAATTAATTCTTTTAAAAAATAAAAATAAAAATACTTGGGGGGGGGGTTTATGATTATGAAGAAGAATAAAATTAAAAACTAAATTAAACTAAAATATTAATAAAATTAGAAGAGATAAATATAAGAGAAAAGTATTCTAGTTAAAGATAGGATCATGCTTAATTCCACGGTCGATCATAAATGCAAAGATAACAATCATTCATGATAGATAAATTGGTTATGGCCATTGGTACGACCTAACGGCCTCACCTTTCCTTACCTTGTGGATAGTCAAGGAACGTCCGTTGACTAAACCCCTAATCAGTAAAGAATCTTGAGAACATCCTCAAGATTTAATTTACCGACAGCATGAAAAATTAGAAAGACCCAATTCTAACCAATAAATTCCTACGAGGATTTATTTAAGTTAGATTGTGCATGCCCCACAACATAATCGAAAACTTCTATATAATCAATTATGCTATGTTACCACTAGTTATTGAACTAAACAAACAATTACGGATTTAATAGTTTAATTGGCTAGGCAAATATTCTTGACCAAAAATCAGATTATTTGTAGTAAAAGCATAGAGAACAACACAAATACCAATATGAATAAAAATAGAAAGCATAAATTAGATCTCACAACTCGTTGCATTTAAGCATTCACCAAATCTTCAACCGGAATAAGAGAACTAGCTAGACATGCTAATGGAAGAACGCATGAAAAGCAAAGTAAGAAAATATTATAAAAACATAGAGAAATAGAAGTGTTCAAAAGTTGTCTCGTAAACTGAATTACATCACCTATTTATAATAGCTAGATACCTAATTCTATTAGGATTAAAAGTAAATTCCTAATTGAACTAAAGGACTTATGGAAATAAAATTATAATCCTAGTTAAACTCCTCATTCATCGAAAGGAAGTCCATGTAGCTCCAAATTCTTGTCAAAAATTGAGTTTGAGTCTTGTCCGAATATCCATTTTGGTGCTTTTCTTTATTTTTCATTTCATTTGTCATAATGCTGCAAAATAATATTTAATTATGAGCATTTGATCACAAAATAGTTCAAAATATTATATGAAATACGCACAAAATGCGATCCTATGATATTCCTTCGACGTGGTGGAGATGTCAATGAAGTAAGGGAGAAATGGGTGCTGGGGCCTAGTACGAACATTGTGGCTCGTTTCATTTGTAAAGAAAACATTGATCCGAAACCGACTGCATATGAACAATTAGTATGATCAATTATGTACCTTCGTGCATATGAACAATTAGTATGATCGGGAAAATTTTGTAGTCCTACTGATATATTAAAATTCATGGTGGTACAATTAGTGTGAAAGCAGTAATATTCAATGCTTTGATCAGCAAAATATATATGTAATCTAATTTATACCAATTTAAACTCTTGTCCATTTGTGTAGAATTATAAACATGAAATATATATAATCCTATTTGCATGTATTTAAAACTTGCCAATTCATTTAGTACGATCAACAAAAGATGTAATTCCTACTCAAACTAAATTAATATTCACTTCCATATGAGTATGATCAACGAAGGATGTAATCCGTACTCAAACTAAATTAATACTTACTTCCATATGATGCTTTACATATGTACAAACAAAATTTATTATCTCTACTTATACCAATTAAACTAGTGTTCGAGCAGTTAGTGTGATCATTAAAATGTTAAATCCTACTTATTTGTATAGGTATTAAAATACAGTTTCTGTCTAGTAATATATGAGGGGGTGTCATTTTTTGTCCTACACAAATTATGAAAATTAGTTTTTACAAGACCAAAAGTATCAAAATTATAAAATTAATAGAATTAAAATTAATAAAATAATTAGTGTTATCAATAAATATAAGTAAAAATACTATGGGTGTGTAGGTGGATATATGTACACATATATATCCGGAGTTCTTGAATAATGTTGAAAATTAAATCAAATTATTCGCAATTGCATTTGAGCTTGATAAATAAATGTGCAATATGAATATATTAGTATAAGACAACTAACACGAATTGTGATCGCATGTTAACATTTATGATATCTATGGAAGCGTATTAATCATCGCTATATTCTTGAATATGAACGAGGAATAAGATGTGTGATCAATTCTTGTAACATTTATCTAAGTTAATAAAACTCATATAAGTACATTTATGGTGCTTCCATCAACAAAATATTTAGTCCTAATTACCAAATTAAACTTTGTTTATAGAATTATTTTGAAATATAATCCTACTCATATCAATTTAAAGCTCATGTCAGTACAATTAATATGATGAAGAATTGTTCCAAATTAACTTAATTATAAATTTGAATATATTAATGATGTTTGAATCAATAAAGTATACTATAGTCTTGAGCGATCCTATTTATACCAAGTAAAAATTCATGTTTCATATATTTATTATGATCATCAAGTGACAAATCGTGTACTTGCAATTACTGTGGTCTACCAAAGAAGTTATTATGTTGATCCAGTCTAAAACCAATATCCGTACAAATAGGGTACAAGCATTATGTGATGCTTTTACTAACAAAATATATATGTACCTTCCTGCATATGAACAATTAGTATGATCAACAAAATTATGTAGTCCTAAGGATATACTGAGTTAAAATTCACAGCTGTACAATTAGTATGAAAGCATGAATATTCAATGCTTTGATCAACGAAATATATATGTAATCCTATTTATACCAATTAAAACTCATGTCCGTGCAATTAGCATGATCAACAAGAAATATATATAATCCCTACTTTGTAATCCCTACTTGTTATAATCCGATACATTTAGTACGATCAACAAAAGATGTAATCCCTACTTGTAATAATTTATAGCCTAATGACTTATTAAAAGGCCGATCATGGCAGCCCAATTACCTGAGCCACTTGGCAGCCCACAACCGACCCGGTAACCCAACCCATCCTGTCTACCTACTTATATCACATCCGTAACCCTAAATCTCACTTTCCCTCTTCTCTGGTTTTTCTACGCCGTCTACTTCGTCTCCTCTCCAAATCCTATCTGTGATTTTCTTCCTTCTCTTCTCTGGGAGCCTTGGCCACTTTTCTAAACCAATCTAATGATTTTAGGAAAGGCTATCAGGTTTTTCTTCTCTTCCATCACCCCAAGTTGTTTATCTCCTTCACCATTCACCGAAGTTCTTTGTGAAGTATTGAGTTGGGGTCTTTGTGACCGTGTGATACTGAGATTTGAGTGATCGGAGTTGTGGTCGGGTTCTTGGTTTGTGGAGTTACCATGAGTCGGTTCATTGTGGAAATGGTGCCTTGTGACCGTATTCCTTTATCGACATAAAGGATCTGGCTACTCTGAGTCTATTAATCATTATTCTGTTGATTTAAGTATTTCATTATTTCTTTCATTTGTTATTATCATTTAAGTTGTATATTGGCCTGTAATAATCTTAAGGAGTTTCGTACTCCAATTTTGTTAATAGTTGGATAGGATTTTCTGGTGACTTCCACTCTACACTACTCAAACTAAATTAATACTCACTTCCATTTGAGTATGATCAATGACGGAGGTAATTCGTACTCAAACTAAATTTATACTTACTTCCATATGATGCTTCTACATATGTATGAACAAAATTTATAATTTTGATAATTTTAGTAATTTATACTAATCGAACACTAGTTTAATTGGTATAAGTAGAGAAAATAATTTTGTTCATACATATATAGAAGCATCATTTGGAAGTTAGTATTAACTTAGTTTGAGTACGGATTACATCCTTCATTGATCATACTCATATGGAAGTGAGTATTAATTTAGTTTGAGTAGGGATTACGTCTTTTATTCATCGTACTAAATGTATCGGCAAGTTTTAACTAGTCGCAAATAGGATTATGTATATACTTGTTGATGTGCATAGGGATAAACTAAATCAAATTGTTAGCGATTGCATTTGAGATTGATGAATAAATGTATAATACAAATATGTTAATATAAGACGACAAACACAAATTGTGATCGCATGTTAACGTTTAGGATATCTATAAAAGCCTATTAATCATTGCTATATTCTTGAATATTAACGAGGAATAAGTTGTGTGATTAATTCCTGTAACATATAATGAAGAATTCATGCAAAATAATTGAGGAAACAGATTTATTGCTGCATACAATAGCGTTATTACAAAACTAAAACAAAATAAAATAAAATAAATGGATGCAATCATTATCATCAACGGATGGATACTGCAACTTAATTACTTTCATATTAATTATGGACCACAAAATGTCCAAATACATGAATCAATTGCATATAGTAACAATTACAAGAATAGTATATTTAACATTAAGAATTTGCTCCAATTAAATTTCAGTAAATCTAAAGAATAGATAAAATCTGTAGACCAGATTCATTAACATTTAATTAATATAGATTTTGTCATTATAATATATGTTTCTTCATATATAGTAGGTTCACGAATTAATGATAATACTTAAACTCACTTGATTTTACTCAAAAGCAAATCATATGTAAGATATGGATAATCACTAAGTACTTCGTCATTATCTTTTAAGTCCTCATAATTTTTTTCTCATTCGATACTGCATCTCTTATGGTACCTGCACGGTATAGATTTTGACATCTTAATTATGATTAGTATTTATATTATGTTTTGACGCCACCTTCGCAATAATTACTGATTCTTTCCTATAATGTAAATACAGTAAAAAATACAGTAATTTGGACAGAGCCTTGCTCATGATTTATTTGAATTGTTATATAGTAAGTGGATAGGGTTAGGGGTGAAGTTATTACTATGCATGGCTTAATTTGTTCCACATTGTGTGTAAGTATGTATGTATAAATACTCCCCTACACATCCTATATTTCTTCATGTTTCAAACAATTGTCTAGGTAATTTCTTTGACATCAATGAAACTTTTTCGTGATTCTCTCTAGAGCCCACAAATGTTTGAAGTTTTTCTAGAAACAAATCCTTTTGAAGAAGAGAAATTAATCCAAGAATTAAAAAGGGTCTCTCTATGACAGATAGATATTCTAAAATTATAGATTGTATTTGGTACATGTTTTGCTTGTTTTCTTTGAGAGAATTCTAACATGTGGCCTTTTTCTTTTTTTTATTTGTGTGAGGAAATTGACTGGTGTTAAAAAAAGTAAAAGTAATTACCAATTAAAATGTCGATCTCCTCCTGGAAGCCAGCACAATCCAGCATGACGAACTTTTCAGTTGGGATGAACAAGCACCAAGGGAAGGATAAGGTGGTGGTGGTATTGGGTGCCACTGGCACAGGCAAATCTCGCCTGGCGATAGACCTAGCCACCCGTCTCGGGACAGAGGTCATAAACTCGATCAAAATTTAGGTCTACAAGGGCCTAGACATTGTAACCAATAAATGCCGCGGTGTGCCACACCATTTGCTCGGAATCATTGATCCTAAGGTGGATTTCACTGTACATGATTTTGTGCATCATTCATTGGTGGTTGTTGATGCCATCGTACAAAAGAATCGCTTGCCAATCATTGCTAGAGGGTCTAATTCCTTCATACAGGCACTTGTCAGTGACTACACTGAGTTTCCCTTCAAGTACTAGTGTTGCTTTCTCTTGATGGACGTGGCGATCCTGGTCTTGCATTCGTACGTGTCGAAAAGGGTTGATCGGATGGTGGATACCGGGTTTGTGGAGGAGGGTAAGGCATTTTTTGACCCAAAAAATTATGGCTATGATTATGGGATTAGGCGTGCCATTGGGGTTCCCGAGATGGATGAGTTCTTCAGGGTCTTGTCGACGGTGAAACTAGGGCTAAGCTTCTTAAGACACCTATTGAGGAAATTAAGATGCGCACTTGCAAATTAGCTTATCGTCAAGTTGAAAAGATTTTGAGGATGAGGGAGGAATTCGGGTGGCAAATCCATCGATTGAACGCCACAAATGTATTCCTTCGACGTGGTGTAGATGCCAATGAAATAGCGTTATTATAAAACTAAAAAAAATGAAATAAAATAAATGGATGCAATCAGTATCATCAACGGATGGATACTGCAACTTAATTACTTTCATATTAATCATGGACCACAAAATGTCCAAATACATGAATCAATTGCATATAGTAACAATTACAAGAATAGTATAATTAACATTTAGAATTTGCTCCATTTAAATTTCAGTAAATCGAAAGAAGAGATAAAATCTATAGACCAGATTTATTAACGTTCAATTAATATAGATTTTGTCATTATAATATATGTTTTTTCCATATTAGTAGGTTGACGAATTAATGAGAATACTTAAACTCACTCGATTTTACTCAAAAGCAAATCCTACGTAAGATATGGATAATCACTAAGTACTTCGTCATTATATTTTAATTTCTCATAATATTTTTCTCATTCGATATAGTAAAATTACTTACTATCCATCCCAAGAATAATTTTTTTAGAAAAAATAATTACCGATGGATTTATTGCATCTCTTATGGTACCTGCACGGTGTAGATTTTGACATCTTAATTATGATTAGTATTTGTATTATCTTTTGACAACAGCTTCGTAATAATTAATGATTCTTTTCCTATTTTATAAATACAGTAAAAAATACAGTAATTTGAAAAGAGCTTTGCTCATGATTTATTTGAATTGTTATATAGTAAGTGGATAGGGTTAGGGGTGAAGTTATTACTATGAATGGCTTGATTTGTTCCACATAGTGTGTAAGTATGTATGTATAAATACCCCCTACACATCCTATGTTTCTTCATGTTTAAAACAATTGTCTAGGTGATTTCTTTCACATCAATGAAAATTGTTCGTAATTCTCTCAAGAGCCCACAAATGTTTGAAGTTTTTCTTGAAACAAATCCTTTTGAAGAAGAGAAATTAATCCAAGAATTGAAAAGGGCTTGTCTCTCTATGATAGATAGATATTCTAAAATTGTAGATTGTAGTTGGTCAATGTTTTGTTTATTTTGTTGGAGAGAATTCTAACACATGGCCTTTTTCTTTTGTTTTGTTTGTGTAATGAAATTGACAGGTGTTAAAAAAAAGTAAAAGTAATTACCAATTAGAATGTCGATCTCCTCCTGGAAGCCAAGACAATCCAACATGACAAACTTTTCACTTGGGGGCATGATGAACAAGCACCAAGGGAAGGATAAGGTGGTGGTGGTATTGGGTGCCACAGGAACAGGCAAATCAAGCTTGGCGATAGACTAGCCACCCTTTTTGGGACAGAGGTCATCAACTCGGACAAAATTCAGTTGTACAAGGGCCTATACATAGTAACCAATAAGGTTAGCATTGAAGAATGTCGTGGCGTGCCACACCATTTGCTTTGGATCATTGATCCCGACATGGATTTCACTGTACATGATTCTGTGCATCATGCACTTTTGGCTATTGATGCCACCGTACAAAAGAATCGGCTGGCAATCATTGCTGGAGGGTCCAATTCCTTCTTACAGGCACTTGTCAATGACGACACTGAGTTTCGCTCCAATATCTAATGTTGCTTTCTCTGGATGGACGTGGTGATCCTGATTTTTCATTCATACGTGTCGAAAAGGGTTGATCAGATGGTGGATAGCGGGTTGGTGGAGGAGGGTAAGGCATTTTTTGACCCAAAAATTCGTGACTATGATTATGGGATTAGGCATGCCATTGGGGTCCCGAGATGGAGGTGTTCTTTGGGAGCGAGGGTCTTGTCGATGGTGAAACTAGGGTTAAGCTTCTTAAGGCAGCTATTTATGAAACTAAGACGAACACTTGCAAATTAGCTTGCCGTCAAGTTGAAAAGATTTTGAGGATAACGGAGGAATTCGAGTGGCAGATCCATCGATTAAATGACACAAAGGTATTCCTTCGACGTGGTGGACATGCCAATGAAGCATGGGACAAATTGGTGCTGGAGCCTCGTATGAACATTGTGGCTCGTTTCATTTGCAAAGAAAACATAGATCCGAAACCAACTGTCGGTACTCCATCCAAAAGATTCTTGGTGGCATCATGGTTTGTGTTAGTCGGTTTTTGGATAGGTAAATGGATGGTGGTCTTTGGATGAATCGTTCGATGAATTGTTCTAGACTGCTAGATTTGTAGGAACTTACATTACGTTGTTAGATATGAGTAAACATAAGGAGGAATTGTAATGGCATTTTGTGGTTTTGATAATGAAATTGAAAGCCTCAAATTTGACGCTTTTGTGAATTTTGTGTTATGTTGATAAAGAATTCTGGTAATAAATTTTAAGAATGAAACTGCAAGCTTAAAATTCCAGTTGTTAATTAATTTAGTAATAGAATAAAAATGAAAATAAATTTTCAGCCGTTTCTGCACCCTTTTCAACAATATAAGGAATTTTCAACAACATTTGTGCATCCTTTTCAGCCATTTCTGCACCTTTTTCAACAATATAAGGAATTTTTTGCATTATAATGAAAATGAAAACATTCATTTCTGCACCATTTTCAACATGTTAATAAGGAACATTCATTTCATACTAATATCAACAATTTACAACATCCTGTCCACAATTTACAGCCTGTCTTCACCAAAAACATGAACATCCAGTTACAATATTTCTTCAACAACAACCTATCCACATAACTCCCTAACTCATAACATATGCAATCATAGCTTATTCCTCAAGTTTCTCAAGTATCTTGAGATAACAAACAAAAAATGTTTCAATCAAAATAAAAAACTTAAACAAAAGGTGAATTCCTCCCATCTTTCTTCTTGCCTTTGTCTCCATTGTCCTTCGATTGTGATAACACATTGTTCAATCGTGATAATGTAATATACTTCTTTTCATCCTTCTTAAAAAATGTACATATTGACAGAAGAGATTTGGTCTCTGGTTGTAAAGCCTGTTTTGGAAATATCTCCTGTCTCACTGTCCATCGTGGTGAAGCTCTAATATTAACTTTTGGGAATGGTGGCTGCATATGACTTGGTTGAGTTGGTGGAGGTAGCCTAGAGCTTTGAGCTGCATCTTGTTGGTGGGATGTGGAAGACTTGTATGATGACTTCCATGGTTGTTTGTGTGCAATTTTTTGTTTATACCTGGGTGGCTTGAATGGTTTGGGTATTACCTATAAGGAGAATGAAATAAACTGAATAAGTGAATGATAAATAAAATTCTTGAAATTATTTGAGAATTACTTACTGAAGCTGCAGTTTGTTGGCCTGTATGATGGACTACAATACTTGAAAGCTCTTGTTACTTCATTCCTTGAAAAAATAGTCCATATCAAGTATTAGATGATGTATAATTAAAATGGAATGTATGGGTGCTGAAGTTTTCTTACCACAGACTTGTTCTACTAAAATGCATCAGATTTAGTCATCTCGTCAGTTGAAATTTGTTCTTCCAACCCTGGAAAAAAGTTATTTAGTAATAATGAATGGCAACTTAAAATGGAATGGATACTGATGTTTCTTACAATAGAGTTGTCTCCCTGAAATGCAACATTTTTAGTCAAAATGTCCTCTTCACCTGCTTCCTTTTCAACCTGCAACAAAATCAGATTTAGATAAGTATGAAATCAACACACACAAATCAGATTTATATATTCAGTCTTGCCCTTCTTTTCTTGCTTACATGAGCCTCTTTTTCTTGACTAAATGCATCAGTGACTTGTGTATCTTCGTCCAGGTTCTTCAATGAAAATTTTCGGGCATTGTGTTTCTCCTTACCGCATTTGCTGCACTTGACAGTTTTCTGCACTCTTTTCTGCGGTTTTCCCTTACCATTTTTCTTCTACTTTAACACTATCTCATCAGGTTTACTCTTTCTAGATTTTGGAGGCCTACCAGCCCCTTTAAAAACTTTTGGTGGCAAATGATGGATGAATTGTGTAGCAGTCCACAATTCTCTACCAACCATAAGCATAATTACAGTCTTATAAACGTTATTATAAGATGCCATACTATAGCATTTATTCACATACTGAATAGGATCATCATCTTTACACAATATGGCACTACAAGCATGTTTACATGGGATGCCATTCAAATCCCATTTCCTAGAAGAACAACTTCTCTTGTCCAAATCAACTCAATGTTGTGAACCATCAAAACAGTTTAATTGATGATGAGATGAATCAGCCTTTATGGGAATCCAATCTGTGGACTTTTCAATATTTTTCTCTACAATTTTCAGAATCCTAGGACATATAACACCTATCAACTTCAATTTTGCCCTATCGCTGTTCTCCTACAGTCTGCTCATTAAATACTCTCTGATCCATTCAAGCATAGTGACAATAAGCTTTTCCCTAGCCTCCAAAATGTTCGAGTTAAATGTTTCACAAAAATTATTCAATAAAACATCACATCTAATATCAGTTTTGAAGTGTGATCTACTCCACTGTGTTGGGGGTTTATCATCAAACCATTCTATAGCAGTTTTTATCAAGTACTGACATTTGTTTCATATACAATCTAAATTCATTATGGGTAGTAGCAATTGCAGCCTTCCACAAACAGTATTTAAATGCCAAACCCCTGAAGGGCCACCCATTTCAGGGCAGAGGTCATCAACTCGGACAATATTCAGGTGTACAAGGGCCTAAACATA